>NC_029789.2:145269729-145283388 GCF_000816755.2 Arachis ipaensis | reverse complement strand
TAAAAAAAGAATTATGTTACATATATACTAAAATCAGCTATTAGTATAAAATATATGTTAGAATATAAATATACATTAAAAATAAATTAAATCACACATATATTTATATACAAATACATTAGTGGTTGATTTTGGTGTACAAATAACATTTTTGTTAAAAAATTAATAGTTTTATTGAAACAATGAGATAACGAGTTATTTTTATTTTAGAATTTAATAATTCGTTTTATAACACATTAAAACAGAAGGAACGTAAGAGTTTGATGTTACTTGCCAGAGAAATAAACAATTCATCAAATTTTTCACCCATTATTTTTATTAAGTCTCTCTTATATACTTTAATTAATTCATCATAATATAATAAAAATACACACTATTAGTAGTTCAATTTATAATTACCCTCTAAAGAATACAATTTGAAAAGGATCCTTATCGGTGAGAATTAAACGCCTTGCATAATGATATAAAAAATCAATCATCACTTAATTATTTTTATAGACCAATCATGTTACGATTATAACAAAAGTTAATTACCTGTATAAAATATAAAATAAACACTGAATGTGTACAATATTCAACTTATCCCATGATACTATGATAGAATGAAATTTTGCAAGCCAATAGATTCAAATTTCAAAGTTCAAACACAGAGTCTATGGCGTAACTACGGATAAGTATGATTTTGGTTCTCAACGTAGAGGTTGAAAATTTATTTCGTCTTTAACCTTTTTTTCTCTTTAAAATAGTTCCCAAGTTTCAGTTTATTTTAAAATCGTCCAAAGAAAATACCTTTTTTCCTTCACCTCAAAATTAACCACCACCACCATCACCAGACCAGAAGCCTACGCCTAACCAAAACTACCACCAGTATCATCATAGTCATCATCATCAGAATTTTTTCCAAAATCAACCAAAAGCCCAAACTGAACAAGAACTTACCACCACCACCACCAATATCATCATGGTCATCATTATCATCATCATCAGAAAATTCAAGCAACATACACTTTGAACAAGAATCAACAAATTCATCAACAACAATACTCCAAATTCAAATTTCAGCAACAACAATATTCCACAACAAATTTTATAAAATATCCAGAAATTTCACAAAAAATCCGGTTCCCAGAAGAAAAAGAAGAAAAAGGTGTGGTGGTGCGGTCACTGTGGTGCGGTGCGGTGGTACGGTGCGGTGCGGCAGAGAAAAAGAAGAAGATGGTGGTGGTGGTGCGGTGGCGCGATGGTGCGGCGGTCCCCCTTCATCCCCCTCCCCCTGCCCCTTTTTCTCGCGTCCTCTTCTTTCTCTCTCCACTCCCTTCTCTGTATCTATTCCTTTCTTTCTTCTTTTTTTTTATTTATTTTATATTTATTTTATTTTATAATTTTTTTAATGAGCGGTAGTTTGGTAATAAAAAAAATTAAATTGGTAAAAGGGACGATTTTAAAAGAAACTGAAACCTTGGAGACCATTTTAGAGCAAAAAAAAGGTCGAAGACAATAAATTTTCAACCTCTACGTTAGGAACCAAAATCATACTTATCTTGTGTAACTATTAATCATAAATACAACTAGAACCAGATCAAAAAATAATGTATCAATCCCCATAAAAATTAAATTATCACAACCAAACTTTCTTATTTAATATGATCACCAACAGTTCTCTCCAAGCTAGCAGAATGGAATTTTAATAGAATAATATAATCTAACTAAACTTAACGGTTCCAAGAAATTAAAAATAAAAGTTCCTCAATGAATACTTGCCAAGTTATAATACTATCTCAAGATGGAAATACAGCATACATGCAATAAGATACAGGGTGTAAATCAAGAAAAACCTCCCTTTGAGTAGGAATAAACTTCCATGGCATGCCATAAGCAATATCAGCATTGAACTGCACCATAATTTCCTGATAAAAATATAGTAGCTCAAAGCCAACTTCTAAAATAATTAATGTCAACTTTTCAAAGTAAACTTCTAAAATAATTATGTATCAGACACACAAGACACAAGATATTATATTGAAATCAGTTTTTGCATCTTATATTATGTAACACATACAAATAAGCTGTATTAGTACTAAACTATTTTTTTTCATCTTTGTTTTGAAAATATAAAGAAAAAGAGCACATCCTGTTTCCACTTCCAAAAATAATTTTAGCTCTGCAATCTCTGTCTTAGTGGACATTTCATTTCACTGTCCAACCTATAAGTGATAAGTACAATAAAACAATTTGCAACGAGTAAAATAAACAAGATAATCATAGTAAAATATCAAAAAAATTAAAACAAACAAGAATAGAAATCTAACTTTTGTGTTTTAGTTTAAATTCTAAAAAATTTAGATTTTTATAAACTTATGAATGTAAAACTAAACAGTAAACGATTTTTAAAAATTTATTAAAAATTATCATTTGACTCATTAGCATCTAAAAAATTATTACTGAAATTTTTAATGTTAAAAAAATTAATATAAAGTATAGCCCTCCAAAGTGACATAGGAGTTAAAGCTATAATTTTTCATAGTCAGAAGTAACAGATAATTATACAAGATATAATAACCAACTATATTTATACAGTATGTAATTTGAAAACTAATTAAAATACTACATCAATTAAATTATTATTTAATTTGTGAAATTAAGTATAAAACTTATTGTTTTAATGACGTTATACTCTAAAAAATCAAAGCAATAATTTTGAGTTAATACTTAAGATTACTTTTAAAATTTGACTTCCAACTCAATTTAGCCCTCTAATTTTTAATTGAGCAAAATTGTACCCTAAAATTTATAAGTTTTGTTTTCAACTTTTCATTCATAAATTTATAAAAAATGTCAATTTTTTGAAATTTAAACTAAAATAATAAAATACAAAAGTTTTATTCTTATTCATTGTGATTTTTTTGATATTTTATTTGAATCTAAATAAGAGTATTTTTTTATTGACAAAAATGTCAATACTATGTATTAATATTAAATCAAATCAACTAAATTCAATTTATTACATATATAAGTAAATCGAGTCAAGATTGATATAATATATATAGTAAATCGAATCCAATTGATTCAATTTATATTAAAAAAATATAAATTGAATTTACTTGATTCGGATTTACATATATTTAGGACATACATGTAAACTAATTCACTTCAGACATTAGTATAATTTTAATTATTTTACGGTGTGGACCCTCTATTATATCACACGACTCAATTTCGGATATCTGAATTAGTAAGGAAAACAAATCAGAACAAAATCGGATCATTGTCCATTCAGGTGGCAGTGCGTTCTGCATCAGTTAGCAGCTTCAAAAAGCCCTTTAACCCATGAAATTTGATGATTCGAGATTCTATCAATACTGGGTTCTTTGCTGAAACCTTAAACATATACACTTCTATGGTTTCACATACTGGTGCGCATGGGAACACCTTCATTATTCATGGGACTATGATTCTTTCAATTAAATAAATAGAAAACACATTTCTTTTATTTTTACTTAATTTGTTTTGTTATTTTTTCAAATTATATGTTTTGATTTCACTTTCAAAATTCTTTTTTATTTTTTTTTCAAACAAAGTAGCACAAATAATGATAAGTAGTTATTTTCAGTCAATCAATTTATATCGGCTTTCTTTTTTTTTTCTTATTCTATTTAGATTTGCTATATATATTCCCAATCAATCAATTTGATTGGTTTGATATTTAGTCCTATATATTGGAGATCTTGATTAGGAGAGAAATAAATAGAACCCCAAAAATGTAATACCATTCAAATTTTTCTAAACTTGTATGTTGGAATCTAATTTATTTTTCATTTCATTCTACAAAGCACAGCACCCCATTCTCTGTATGTTTCCTTATTTTTTTTTTCAATACAAAAGGCAAACCATAGCAATCAGATTCCTAATGATCTTGCACTGAAAATTCTAGCAAAATTACCTATTAAATCTTTGAAGCGATTTAGTTACCTGCCGAAGTCTTGGCTAAATTTACTTGAAAATTTTGATTTTAAGAGCTTGTACTATGAGAATTTAAAATCTAAAACTGCTCGTTTATCGTCTCTCCTTCTATGGAGATTATTTTGCCAAAGTGGTGAAAATGTCCGTAATAAAAATAATGTGCATTTGCTTTCTGGAGAGAGATATGAAAACATGGTTATATTAGTTTTGCCAACTCTGTTTGAGAGTTATGGTCCTGGCGAGGTTGTGGAGTGTGTTAATGGCATTATATGTCACTATGCACGACCAAGTCGTGAGGTAATAATAGGACTTTGGAACCCTAAAATCGACGAGCATAAAATTATTCCTTCGGGTATTACTGAAGATGAGCCCAGCTTTGATAGGCATGTAAGGGTTCATGGATTTGGTTATGATCATGTGAATGATGATTATAAAGTGATTCAATGTGTATATTATAGTCATTATTACTTAGATGAATCTTCTCCAATTTGACTAAAAAGTAATTGTTGGAAGAAACTTGATCTTGAAATGACTAAGAAGGAAAATGTAGATAAAGCTTCTATAGCATACTTGAATGGAGTATGCCACTAATGGACTCGAAGAACAAGTACTTGTGTCATTTAACCTCAGCACTGAAACGTTTCGAACCACATCAATGGTTTGGCTGCAAGAAAATGATGATAGCCCTACCAGAACTTTGGTAGTGCTCAACGAGTTTATTACTCTGATTTCCTCTTTTACTAAGAATAGACGCATTGAAATATCCATTTTGGGTGAAATTGCTGTGAAGGAATCTTGAGTGAAGCTTTTCTCATATAGACTTGGACCTTCTCCAAAATTTTGTGAACCAGAGAATGAGCAACAAATGTGATGTAATATTTTATATCGGAGACGACAGCAATAAATTGGCTTCTTTTGATGTCATCACGGAAAAAGTAATCCACACTATTAATATCAAAACAAGCATGTTTGGTACATAGATTTATAAGGAAAGTCTCTTCTCTTTCACGAAAGAAATTAATTGATTAATAAATATACAAATTTAAATGTAAGACGTACTCAAATAGGGTGTGGAAAGAGTATGTAAACTATCTAAGATGAAAACTAATTTTAATATCTATGTTAGTAGTTGAAATTGATTTGATAAGTCAATTTATATTACATTCTAATATTTTAAAATGATCAATTATGTTTCATATTTTAAAAAATACGACTCTTGGTGTTAGAAAATAATAAATTATATCACATGAATCAATTTTAGATATCTGAAGTATTAATAAAAACAAATCGGATAATTATCCATTATTTAAATGGCAGTGCAGTCTGCATCACTTAGCCCTTTTACCTTGGTTTCATTATTCATAGGACTATGATTCATGGCCATATTCTGAGACTTGGCTTCCAAGATGACTTATTTGTTCAAACTGCACTTGTTGGCATATATGCTAAGTGCACTTATGTTGAGTGTGCACGCCACGTGTTTGATGAAATGCCGCACAGAAGCGTACTGGCATAGATTTTATTGTATTTCTAATTCTTATATCTGGTTGTATACAAGTAGGAGATCTCTTATTAGCTTCATCCGTTCAAGCTTTTGTACTCAAATGTGGATGCGATAAAGAGGAGTTCATTGAAAATTTGCTAAGAACTATGTATGCAAAATGCAGTGACCTTGCATCTGCTAGAAGGATATTTGATTTGATTATCAAAAAGAGCATTTTCTCATGGACATTGATGATTGCAGGATATGCCCATTCAGATCACCCATTGGAGGCGTTGCATTTGTTTAGAAGGCTTGTAAGGACAGATTTTAGACCAGATCCACCAATCGATTTAGGATCAATTAGCATAGCAAAAGAGATGGAAGATTATATTTCTCTAAATGAATTGGAATTTGATCTACAAATCCAAACATCTCTTATACACTTGTACTCCAAGTGTGGAAGCATCAAGAAAGCCCAAGAAGTATTCGAAGAAGTGGCAGATAAAGATTTAACTGTTTGGTCTTTCATGATAAATAGCTATGCTATTCATGGGATGGGGAAAGAAGCGATTGACCTATTTCGCAAAATGACAACTACAGAAGGGATAATTCCAGATGCTGTTGTTTACACCAGTGTTTTGCTGGCTTGTGGCGATGCAGGGTTAGTAGAAGATGGATTGAAGTACTTCCTAAGTATGCAAAAAGATTTTGGAATAACTCCTAAGATAGAACATTGCACTTGCTTGGTAGATCTTCTTGGTCGAGTTGGTTGGCTTGACTTAGCTTTAGATACGATTCAGGGGATGCCCTTGGAAGCACAAGTGCAAGCTTGGGCCCATTGCTCAGTGCTTGTAGGATCCATGGTAATGTTGAGCTCGGGGAGCTTGCTGCTGTCAAGTTACTAGAGTTTAGTCCTGGAAGCTCTGGAAATTATGTATTGATGGCTAATTTGTACACCTCATTCGGTGCATGCAATGAGAAAATTGATAGATGGTAAAGGACTGGTTAAAGAATGTGGGTGGAGACAGGTTGAGATCATTGGTAGATTTCATACATTTGCAGCAGGAAATCAGTCACGTGTTCAGTTGGCCAATATCTATAAGATGCTAGAAGATCTAAATTTTACTCTTCAAGAAGGTAGCTATGCAGGACAAGCTGTAACAATGAATAATGACCCGTGAAAAAGAACCACCTTTGAAGACATGAGGCTATAAAACAAAAACTTTTGCTTCTGGTCATGTCAATTTGTAATCTTGCATTTACAGGATTATGCCAATTTCAAGTGATTCTTACCCTACTATAGGGTTTGTCTCTGTCTCCTAGCACAGATGTTATTTCATTTTCTCCAAATGAAGAGACCAAGGAAGCACTGAAAATAGTACTAGACGTCACCATCAATAATAATGATGCTTCAGTGTTCTTGGATGCTTAACATTGCTGCATCATGAAAACCAGCTTAGAGTATCTCTCCACTTTGTCTGCTAATGATGGTTTATCAGGAGCAATGAGAGCATTGATATCTGAAGCTTCAACTGTGTTTGCACATTGTAGTAGTAGCTACATTGAAGCAAACATGAAAGTTGAGTCCACTGCTTCAGAACTGTTGAGAGCTGATAACTTAAAATCAGACCTTGAAAATAACAAGAATCAGTTCAATGATACGGTGGAGACCTTGGAAAGAGCTGCGGCAAAGTTGGCACGTTTGGAGGAAATGAAAGAGGAGCTAGAAAAGCAAATCAGAACTACTAATGCTAACATCATGGCTTGTCGAAAAGAACAGAACACGACTCGAAAGAGAAAAAGAGATGTCTACGTGGAAGGAAAGGCACTGAAAGCTCAAATGGATGTGATGAAGGAGAAAGTACCACGTTTGCAACATGAGCATGACTTGGCAAAGGAAAACCAGGAAGAAATCAAAGCTGAATGGTCAGAGCTTGGAGAAAAATTTAAAAAGATTGTTGTGAAGTCAGCTTTACAAGATTAGCAAGAGGAATTTGGTACATGACAAAAAATTTAATTTTTATTAAGTTCACTATATCATATGTTTTCCTTTCAGATAGTGTTAAGCCTGTAGGATAACAATACCACATCTCTCACCATTGATTTTGCATTGTGGGGCCTATTTCATTTTTATGGATTTGTGTATCGTTGTTGCAGTGATGTTTCTATTAAATTTCATCATTGGAGCAACATGCAGTAGTGAAAGAAGGCATCTTGGACAACTAGGCCACGCGTTTTTCTCTTCAGTGCAAGTCAATTGAATGATAAAGATTCTCTAGAATTGCTCAGTTTCAAAGCTTTAAAAACTAACAAAGTTGATCGAAGTTACTTAGACATCTTGAGTAGTGTGGTAACTTATGCTTCTGGCCTACCATTGGCTTTGGAAGTTATGGGATCCAACTTTCTGGGCAAAAGTATAGAACAGTGGAAATCTGCGCATTAGATCAATACAGAAGAATTGCCAATAAAAAGATACAAAATGTGCTTAAGGTAAGCTTTGATGGATTGGAGGAATTTGAGAAGGAAATTTTTCTTGATATTGCTTGTTGTTTCAATGGATGTGAATTGAAAGATGTCAAAAGGATACTTTGTGCTCATTATAATGTCGACTCCTTGGAATACGGACTTAAAGTGTTGGTTGAAAAATCACTAATAAAAATGGATGCATATCGTGGAATAATCTTGCATGCACTCATTCAAGACATGGGTAGAGACATTGTTCATCAAGAATCACCAAAAAAGCCTGGGAAGCATAGTCGATTATGGATCCTTGAAGATATAGTTCAAGTTTTTGAAATGAATAGGTAAGATAAGTATGAATGGTTTAGTTAAGTGCTCTTATTATCCCTTGAAAATTTTCAGCTCTCCGACTTCTTTGGATAGAATTAGTAGGACCTTATATTTTTCTAAATGTGTGTAATAAAGTCCTGAAACATATAATTATACATGTAATGATGTTGTTTTGTGTTAACAGGGATCTGACAAAATTGAAATGATACATATGGATTTTCCCAAGTTTGAAAAAGTAATAAGATGGGATGGAGAGGCTTTCAAGAAAATGAGAAATCTCAAAACACTGTTTATTAGACATACTTATTTTTCCCAAGGTCCCAAGTATCTTCCAAATTGGTTAAGAGTGTTGAATTGGGAGGAATATCCTTCACCTTGTTTACCACTTGATTTTCATCCGGAGGGACTTGTCATATTCCAATTATCCGGCAAGAGTATACAATCAGTTAGGTTTCTTGAAAAGCAAAAGGCAAGTCTAAAATTCTTTCATCCAAAACCTTTACATATGACAATAAAAATCTTTAAGGTTTTTTCATCATTTGACATCCTTTTGTTTTTTTTGTTGCTTGCAGTACATGAGCTTGACGGTCATAAATCTTGATCATTCTAATGTAGAAGAGATACCTGATATATCCGGAGTCCCAAATTTAGTAAACCTATCATTGAATATGTGCTTGAATTTAATTAAAATTGACGAATCAATTGTATTCTTAGACAGACTTAGCGTATTGAGTGCTCAAGGTTGCAGGAGGCTTAAGAGATTTCCATCTATCAAGTTGACCAATCTTGTACATCTCTGTCTTTCAGGATGCTCTAGTCTTGAACATTTTCCAAAAATGTTGGGAAAATTAAAGGATATACTAACAATTTTGAGAAAGTGACTTCTGCGAGGTCTGAAGTAGATGTTGAAGAAGAACAAGGGAGTCCAATGGCACCTTTGGAGGCAAAACATTCTGCCTGCAAACTACCAGATTTGCTCCATGAATCTTTTACAACTTATCTTACCTGGTTTCGCAATGTGGAAGATTTAGACCTGTCAGAGCATAATTTCACAGTTCTTGATGAAAGCCTCAAAGAACTTTGCTCCTTGAGGTCACTTAGTTTGAATGGCTGCAGAGAACTTCGAGAAATTAAAGGGATTCCACCAAACATAAAGTATTTCTCTGCAAGAAACTGCATATCCTTGACTTACGCCAGCAAAAACATGTTACTTAACAAGGTTCCTCTATCCCTATGTATTGGACTTGATCATTTAAAATTGATATTCTTAATATTATCTCCAGTTTCAAATAACTATCTATTGTACAGACTAGTAATTCTAGTAATCAATTTGTTTCAAATGAAAACTTCTTTGGAACCAAAGCAGTACATATTGTTAAAAGTATGAAATGTATTTGACCAACAGGAATTGCATGAGGATGGAGCCAAGGATTTTGTTCTTCCAAGTAGTAGCATTCCAAAGTGGGTGGAGCATAGTAGCAACAATGATTCAATTTCTTTCTGGTTTCGCAACAAGCTTCCTGAAATCTCTTTATGTGTTCTTGTTGGACCTGCGGTTGATCTTTCGCGTACACACATTTGTCCGGAGTTTATCATCAACAGCAGCAGAGGTCAAGCGGAACATCTAGGGATCTGACAAAATTGAAATGATACATATGGATTTTCCCAAGTTTGAAAAAGTAATAAGATGGGATGGAGAGGCTTTCAAGAAAATGAGAAATCTCAAAACACTGTTTATTAGACATACTTATTTTTCCCAAGGTCCCAAGTATCTTCCAAATTGGTTAAGAGTGTTGAATTGGGAGGAATATCCTTCACCTTGTTTACCACTTGATTTTCATCCGGAGGGACTTGTCATATTCCAATTATCCGGCAAGAGTATACAGTCAGTTAGGTTTCTTGAAAAGCAAAAGGCAAGTCTAAAATTCTTTCATCCAAAACCTTTATATATGACAATAAAAATCTTCAAGGTTTTTCATCATTTGACATCCTTTTGTTTTTTTGTTGTAGTACATGAGCTTGACGGTCATAAATCTTGATGATTCTAATGTAGAAGAGATACCTGATATATCCGGAGTCCCAAATTTAGTAAACCTATCATTGAATATGTGCTTGAATTTAATTAAAATTGACGAATCAATTGTATTCTTAGACAGACTTAGCGTATTGAGTGCTCAAGGTTGCAGGAGGCTTAAGAGATTTCCATCTATCAAGTTGACCAATCTTGTACATCTCTGTCTTTCAGGATGCTCTAGTCTTGAACATTTTCCAAAAAATGTTGGGAAAATAAAAGGATATACTAACAATTTTGAGAAAGTGACTTCTGCGAGGTCTGAAGTAGATGTTGAAGAAGAACAAGGGAGTCCAATGGCACCTTTGGAGGCAAAACATTCTGCCTGCAAACTACCAGATTTGCTCCATGAATCTTTTACAACTTATCTTACCTGGTTTCGCAATGTGGAAGATTTAGACCTGTCAGAGCATAATTTCACAGTTCTTGATGAAAGCCTCAAAGAACTTTGCTCCTTGAGGTCACTTAGTTTGAATGGCTGCAGAGAACTTCGAGAAATTAAAGGGATTCCACCAAACATAAAGTATTTCTCTGCAAGAAACTGCATATCCTTGACTTACCCCAGCAAAAACATGTTACTTAACAAGGTTCCTCTATCCCTATGTATTGGACTTGATCATTTAAAATTGATATTCTTAATATTATCTCCAGTTTCAAATAACTATCTATTGTACAGACTAGTAATTCTAGTAATCAATTTGTTTCAAATGAAAACTTCTTTGGAACCAAAGCAGTACATATTGTTAAAAGTATGAAATGTATTTGACCAACAGGAATTGCATGAGGATGGAGCCAAGGATTTTGTTCTTCCAAGTAGTAGCATTCCAAAGTGGGTGGAGCATAGTAGCAACAATGATTCAATTTCTTTCTGGTTTCACAACAAGCTTCCTGAAATCTCTTTATGTGTTCTTGTTGGACCTGCAGTTGATTTTTCGCGTACACACATTTGTCCGGAGTTTATCATCAACAGCAGCAGAGGTCAAGCGGAACATCTTGAATCAGTGGAGACATCCAATCAATTAGTGGATCATATATTTATTACTGATCCAAAATTGATGAAGTCCAAAGTGAATGAAGTGATTTTAAAAAATGAATGGAATCATGTTGTGTGTACAATTAAGTCTTGTGGCCAAAGGGGACCAGCTATCAAGAAACTTGGAATCTATTTTCACAAAGATAGAAGTAGCGTGGCGAATATTCAATTTATTGATCCTCTGTTGCATAAAGAAGAGTTGATCATGGGAAATTTTCAGATAAATATGCAACAACAGAAGTATATGGCATCACATGAAAGGAGGCTTTCATTGGATCTTCCTTTAGGAATGAGTTTTTCATTGAATGATCATGTGAGTAGGGAACCAAATTCCAGTGTGCAAGGTAATTTACATTGATGCCATTTCATTTATGAGTTCATTTTCATTTTCATTTTCATGGGTATTTGTGAGTTCCGTGTAAATCCATAAAACTTGGAATAGTTATACTTCTTATCAAGTAGTAGCTTATTTCTTACTAGGTAGAGAAAATTCAAAGTAACATCTAATTTGGAACCAAAAAATAGTAATTTGTAAAGATAAGCGAAGGTTATATATGTAGTAATTAATTAACTTTTTTTTCTTGACCGGCATAGGCAAGGTGCTTGATCAATTTTGTCATTTTCTTACTCAACCAGGTTTATTCTGCTTGTAGCATATATAAAGTGTGACTATTCATGTGCTTTGCATTATAGGCCCATGTGTTGATGATTTATGTACACTAAGGTTGGGCTTAGGCTACATTGACCTGCCTTGTCATGCATCTTCAGAAAGGGATTATGGTTCAGATTCAACATTGTTAAGCTTAGCAAGTAATGATACTGCTAGTGATGGGGGGTAAACAATTGAAATTTTTATTTTAAACATTCGAAAACAAGACATCTCAATCCCTCTCTATCTTTTGCTCCTTTTTTGGTCTTCATTTTTAAGATGTTCATATAACTAATTTCTAATAAAGAAATTTGTAAAGAGAGAAAGTGAAGAGTTAATTGACTCTTTATTATTCTTCCTAAACTTTGTCTTATATGTAGTTTATATATTTGGGCATTTCATAAAGCTTGAATTCCTACAGAAAGTAATAATGATTTATGGATGTATAGCAAAGAGTTATCCCTGCGCCAATGTTAGCAAGAATTTTTGAACTCTCACCTGAGATCAAATTTAATGCAATTATCATCCACAAGCTACAACATCAGAGATTAAGAGACAGATTTCCTTTTCTTTACCTTTTTCGTCTTGTATATTGTGTATTAGCCCAAGCAGTGTTGGATCACCCTGCTAATATACTGGCAGAATATTCTCAATCCCCATTTTTGGCCGAGACACAAAACCTTCAAGCTCCATTATTTCCCTCTTCATTAAGTGGAATGGCTATTAGAGAAGAATTTCATCACAAAACATGTTGCACTGTGTTGCCAACGACGACAGATGATGATGCTGATGATCTAGAAATGGAAGGATTCTATGCTTCTCTTGATGCTGAGACCAATGTTATTTAATTTTCTCCAAATGAAGAGACCATGGAAGCACTGAAAATAGCACTAGACTTCATCACCAATAATAATGATGCTTCAGTGTTCTTGGATGCTCAACATTGCAGAAACCAGATTAGATGATCTCTCCAGTTTGTCTGCTAATGATGGTTTATCAGGTGCAATGAGAGCATTGATATCTGAAGCTTCAACTGTGTTTGCACAGTGTAGTAGTAGCTATATTGAAGCAAGAGGAGTTTGGTTTTGTCCTTAAGTAACAAGTACATGACAAAAATGTTAATTTCTATTAATTTCTATTAAGGTTTTTTAATAATTGCTAAATAGTTCTTTTTTAAATTTAATTACAAATTAACCCCATATATTTTATTTAATTATAAAAACAATTTTTTATTTTATAAATAATTATTTTAACCAAAATCTACCATCTTTATTAACAATCAAGAACAAAAACAATAACGAATTAGATCTTTCATTGATCCTAATAAATTTTTTGGCCATTCCAATCGATTAAAATATTAAATTTGATCTGTCACGTTTGTGAGGAGTCATGAAATCGTGTTTCGTTGAAAACCAATCGATTGGACTATCAAACCAATTGATTGAATTCTAACTCAATCGATTGAATTTCAGTTTATCACTAAACAATCGATTGTAAATTGCTGGGAAGCATGGTTAGTCATAGTAACCAATTGATTGAACAATGAATTAAATGTGGAATTTATGTAAATCAATCGATTGTTTAGCATTTTCAATCGATTGATTTCTTCAAAACAATCGATTGGTCTCACTATTCAATCGATTGGTTATGGCTAAAAATCGATTGAACTTTGC
>NC_029789.2:145242864-145269190 GCF_000816755.2 Arachis ipaensis | reverse complement strand
TAGTATATAATATAGTTTTTACTGTCTCCTTCTCAATAAAATTTAATAATTATATACAATTAAAAAGATACACTTAATTTAAGAAAACGAGAGTGATACATAAAAAATTAAAAGATTTTAAATTTAACATATGTAGTGATGAATATAGTTTTAGTTTAATTATAAATATATATACCAATAAAATATTATCGGACTATTAAAATAATTTGATTTTTGTAATTATTATTAACTTTAAATGCCATATATTAAAATTTGACACATTATGAAGGTAACTTACATGATATTTTAGAGGGAATTGGATAGAATTCACAACTTCTAAATTCTAATAAAGAGATTTGTAAAAAGAGAAAGTGAAGAGTTAATTGACTCTTGATTATTCTTCCTAAACTTTGTCTTATATGTAGTTTATATATTTGGGCATTTCATAAAGCTTGAATTCCTGCAGAAAGTAATAATGATTTATGGATGTATAGCAAAGAGTTATCCCTGCGCCAATGTTAGCAAGAATTTTTGGACTCTCACCTGAGATCAAATTTAATGCAATTATCATCCACAAGCTACAACATCAGAGATTAAGAGACAGATTTCTTTCCTTTGACTTATACATAATTTCTGTTCTTCACTTGGCAAAAGTTGGTTTGCACTTTACACTCCTCAACTATGTCTATATATTACTCTGCTTGATAATGTCATTCATCAAACAAGTATTTCTTAATAAGTAAAATATTCTATTTAAATGCATTTAATTTTTTAAAATAAACTATTTGACTTCGCTTTACCTTTTTCGTCTTGTATATTGTGTATTAGCCCAAGCAGTGTTGGATCACCCTGCTAATATACTGGCAGAATATTCTCAATCCCCATTTTTGGCTGAGACACAAAACCTTCAAGCTCCATTATTTCCCTCTTCATTAAGTGGAATGGCTATTAGAGAAGAATTTCATCACAAAACATGTTGCACTGTGTTGCCAACGACGACAGATGATGATGCTGATGATCTAGAAATGGAAGGATTCTATGCTTCTCTTGATGCTGAGACCAATGTTATTTAATTTTCTCCAAATGAAGAGACCATGGAAGCACTGAAAATAGCACTAGACTTCATCACCAATAATAATGATGCTTCAGTGTTCTTGGATGCTCAACATTGCAGAAACCAGATTAGATGATCTCTCCAGTTTGTCTGCTAATGATGGTTTATCAGGTGCAATGAGAGCATTGATATCTGAAGCTTCAACTGTGTTTGCACAGTGTAGTAGTAGCTATATTGAAGCAAGAGGAGTTTGGTTTTGTCCTTAAGTAACAAGTACATGACAAAAATGTTAATTTCTATTAATTTCTATTAAGGTTTTTTAATAATTGCTAAATAGTTCTTTTTTAAATTTAATTACAAATTAACCCCATATATTTTATTTAATTATAAAAACAATTTTTTATTTTATAAATAATTAATTTAACCAAAATCTACCATCTTTATTAACAATCAAGAACAAAAACAATAACGAATTAGATCTTTCATTGATCCTAATAAATTTTTTGGCCATTCCAATCGATTAAAATATTAAATTTGATCTGTCACGTTTGTGAGGAGTCATGAAATCGTGTTTCGTTGAAAACCAATCGATTGGACTATCAAACCAATTGATTGAATTCTAACTCAATCGATTGAATTTCAGTTTATCACTAAACAATCGATTGTAAATTGCTGGGAAGCATGGTTAGTCATAGTAACCAATTGATTGAACAATGAATTAAATGTGGAATTTATGTAAATCAATCGATTGTTTAGCATTTTCAATCGATTGATTTCTTCAAAACAATCGATTGGTCTCACTATTCAATCGATTGGTTATGGCTAAAAATCGATTAAACTTTGCACATGGTTTTTAATTCAATCGATTGGTTTAAAACTCTTATATTCCTTCAATAGGTAATCTACAATAAGTTAAGTATACTACTCATGGAATAAATCTCTCTATGCATTTGTTGGTGTAATCGATCTTTTCCATTCCACTAGACGCCGCAAAAAAATTGCTCAACCTGAACATATTGGTTGGGCAAGGATGTTCAGATTCACCATAATACAAAAAAAATACTATATTTATAAGATAATAATTATTTGTTGAAACTTGCCTCTGCTGGATCTTTCAAGGTGTATGAAGTTTATGTGTCTTTTGGAACTCTAAAAATAAGATTCCCAATCCCTTGACCTCTGTTGCGCAAAACCTGATGATGATTATGGTAGTCAGTTAGATATGTAATACAAGTAGTGTAATTAATTAAATATCAATAAGTTTGATTATTTATTTTTACGTTAAAAGCATCCTCGTCTGTACGATCATCGCCAATATAAATTGGGAAGCAGTTTTCTTCCTTGGGTTAGCTTCAATTTCGGGTACTCATTGAGCACCAATCAAACTTGAAGCGCCAATGCAGCCCAACACTGAGGATGTAACCAATCAATGAATAGTCTAGGATAATTAAAAAATGAAAATTGATAGGGTTGAGTCACTATAACTATAGTACATTCTCATGAACACAACGAATATGAACGGACAAACAGACTGAAATCATTTCCCTGCAACAAATGAACGAAATCACAGCAAGCAAGGTAGGTAGGAAGAAAGAAGTAGTGACTTAAAGAAAACATTATTAAAGTAAAGGAGATGAAGAAATTAGGTGTTACCTTGAGGAGAAAGTCTCCACAATCGATTGAAGTTTCAAACCAATCGATTGAATTAGAAGTCACGTGCAAAGTTCAATCGATTTTTAGCCATAACCAATCGATTGAATAGTGAGACCAATCGATTGTTTTGAAGAAATCATTCGATTGAAAATCCTAAACAATCGATTGAATTACATAAATTCGACATTTAATTCATTGTTCAATCGATTGGTTACTATGACCAATCGATTGATTTATGCAAAACCATGCTTCCCAGCAATTTACAATCGATTGTTTAGTGATAAACTGAAATCCAATCGAATTGAGTTAGAATTCAATCGATTAGTTTGATAGTCCAATCTATTGGTTTTCAACGAAACACAATTTCATGACTCCTCACGAACGTGACAGATCAAATTTAATATTTTAATCGATTGGAATGGCCAAAAAATTTATTAGGATCAATAGAAGATCTAATTCGTTATTGTTTTTATTCTTGATTGTTAATAAAGATGATAGATTTTGGTTAAAATAATTATTTATAAAATAAAAAATCGTTTTTATAATTAAATAAAATATATGGGGTTAATTTGTAATTAAATTTAAAAAAGGACTATTTAGCAATTATTAAAAAACCTTAAAAAATATGTTTTGTTATAAAACCATTTAATGGTCCAAACGTTTTGGGACCACCGAATTCTGAACCTAGTAAAAGGAAAGGCACTCAAAGCTCAAATGGATGTGATGAAGGAGAAAGTACCACGTTTGCAACATGAGCATGACTGGGCAAAGGAAAACCAGGAAAAAATCAAAGCTGAATCGTTTGGAGAAAAATTTAAAAAGATTGTTGTAAAGTCAGCTCTACAAGATTAGCAAGAGGAGTTTGGTTTTGTCCTTAAGTAACAAGTACATGACAAAAATTTTAATTTCTATTAAGTTCACTATATCAATTATCATATGTTTTCCTTTCAGATAGTGCTAACTGCTAAGCCTGTAGGATAATAATTTCACAACTTTAAAAACCGAAAAGCAAACTATTTCAAATAAGCTGAACTAGTACTAAACCATTCTTTTGCATCTAAGTTTTGAAAATATAAAGAAAAAGAGTACATCCTGTTTCCACTTCAAAAAATAATTTCAGCTCTGCAATTTCTGTCTTATTGGACATTTCATTTCACTGTCCAACCTACAAGTGATAAGTACAATAGAACAATTTGTAACTAGTAAAATAAAATAAGCAAGATAATCATACTAAAATATAAAGAAAAATCAAAACGAATAAGAATAGAAATCCAACTTTTGTGTTTTAGTTCAAATTTCAAAAAAATTATATTTTTATAAACTGATGGATGTAAAATGGAACATTAAATGATTTTTAAGTTTATTAAAAATTATCATTTGACTCGTTAGCATCTAAAAAATTATTACTGGGATTATTGATGTTAAAAAAATTAATACAAAATATAACTTTCTAAAATGGCATAGGAGTTAAAACTATAATTTTTTCAGGGTCAGAAGTAACAGATAGTTATACAAGATATAATGACCAATTATATTTATATAATATGTAAGTTGAGAAATAATTAAAATACTATATCAATTAAATTATCATTTAATTTGTGAAATTAAGTATAAAATTTATTGTTTTGATAACCTTATGCTCTAAAAAATCAAAGCCACAACTTCAAGTTAATACTTAAGATTAAATTTGACTTCCAATTCAATATAGCTCTCTAATTTTTAATTGAGCCAAATTGTACCCTTAAATTTGTAAGTTCTGTTTTCATTCATAAATTTAAATAAAAAAAATAGTATTTTTTTTTTGGAATTTGAGCTAAAATAGTAAAATACAAAAGTTAAATTTCTATTCTTATTCATTGTGATTTTTTTTATATTTTATTTGAATTGAAATGAGAGTATTTTTTTATTGACAAAAATGTTAATACTATATTACTATGTAGTAGTACTAAATCCAATAAGCTAGATTCAATTTATTATTGATGGTTTCAGTGGCTAAGAGAAGGGGGGTTGAATCTTAGCCCCCTTTTCGCTTGATAACCCTTGCTGACCTGTGAGACCAATTCAGGAAACTTTTTGTCTTTTTATCTCGTCACTGGATACGAGACTTTTTCTTTTGTCTCGTCCTTAGCCACGAGACTTTTCTTTTTGTCTCGTCACATGGCACGAGATATTTTTGGTTTTTGCTCCTGTGCAGTAGAAACAAAAATGGAGTAGAGAAGAGAGAAAGATTACACCCAGATATATCCTGGTTCAGCTGCTAAGTGCAGTGCAGCCTACATCCAGTCTCCATCACAAGCATGATGGAATTTCACTATAATCAATCTGATTACAAACTGTAAAGTGCTAACCCAACTTACAAGGGGATTCCCACAGAATCGTGAAACACAACAAAGATGAACAAAGGAACTTTAAGACATCTATGGCCTTTTCTTTTAATTTTGCACTCTCTGCCTTTTTCCGCCCTATGGCTTTTTCATACAAACTTCACTGTTTGCCTTTTTCCATGAGACTCAAGACATGACAAAATTAAACAGAAAAATACTAAACAGAATACATTGAAGGAGAAGAGAAATCTGTTAGCTTTAATTGAAATAGAACATATTAAATGGGATTGCTTTTACTTTCCTTGCTTGAATGGCGTGCTGCATTGATCAAATCAATCATGTCACTCATATTCTCTCTCTCATTTATGTTTCCAATGCTGGCAAATTAAATTTTGAAATCCATCCCTTAACAAGAGATTGAATCCGTTGGAAAGCATGGAGTCAATTTGCTTTCTTTCATTATGTATCGGATCAAGCATTGGATCTTTAGTTTGATATGGGCTTCATGTTGAAATTCAATAAAAGCTGGCCCAATTAATAACATTTGCTTTCCTGATGTATATTTTTCGGATCATGCATTGAGCAAATAGGGAAGCATTCATTTGGGCTTGTAGCAATAATAAATCAATCTGGCCCATGTAACAATACATTGTTTCAGCCACAATAATTCAACATCAAAGCTAAAATTCTTAGAAGTATATTGGGCTTGCACCAGATTTTCATTTTTGGCCCAATCTGAACCTGCATTGCAAAAATTAATTTAGTCATTTTAATTTAGTATCAATAATTTTTGCAACTGATTTTATTAATAATGTTTGATCATCACTTAATTAGAAATAGAGTTTTCCAAACTCATCAATCTCCCCCTTGATGACAGACATTATTAAAATTGAAATGGAAAGGAATTTAAAGTTTGAGTAAAAAATACTCCCTTTGAAGTTGAATTTCTCCCCCTTTCAAATTGTCACATGGCTCCCCCTTGATATATGCTTTTCTTACCAAGGGAAGCACTAACCTGTAACAATTTAATCAAGCTTCAAGAAACAGTGTTATTCAACATTTTATTTTGATATGTTGAATGCTTGATTTATGAGCAGATTTGAATGATATACAAAACTCATTTGTTATCAATAATTTGATTATCTGCTTAAAAATTTTTTCATACATCAATCAAAAAGGCTATCCAAATGATTTTCAAACATTTTCTAGTCAGGATATCAGAGCAAAAAAATTATTATGATGAGAAAAATATTTGAAGTACACATGATCAAAACATGGCAGTTTTTATACTTTACAATTTAAAGGAACTGCTAAAAATATCAAGCATGTTAACCAGGATGAAACAGAGTATTCAATACAATCATGCATATTCATCAAGGTTAATTAACAATCAATCACACATGCATTGCCAAATCATTATAAAACAGTAGCTTCAATGCTATCATCAAGCATCAAAATATATCCTTTTAACCAGGGTGATCATGAATTTTTAACAGAAAATTTCATCCCCTGTTTTTCATATTTCAATTTTCAGCTTTTCTCCCCCTTTTGTCATCAAAGGGGCACCTGCAAGAAACGATGATTATGGGAAACATAATATGCAATATAAAACCCAAAACATAACCAAAAGGTGTCATCAAAGTATCACCTAGGTAGCTATTGTCAGTTTCAAACCTAACAAAACAAAGTAACTAATTGAGCAAAAGTGTGCCAATATCAAACAGTAACCAGAAAGTTAATCATCAGAAAGATTAAAGTCAGAGTCCTCTGCTCCTGCATCACTACCAACTTCATCCTCAAGGCTTTCCAACATTAGGCTGACCCTTTCTTGGCATTTCTTCCATGCCGACTCATTTTCATATGCAAGTTTGCGAGCAGACTTGTGAAATTGAACCATGAGATCGGACATATTGGTGAATTCTGTGAGGATTTCTTTGAGGGAACCAGTCGTCTTTGAGGATTCTGGGCGGCCCTCAAAGTCGTCATCAGAAGCCATTGATTTCTTTCCCTTTTTAGCAGCCCCGCCTCCTTTGATCATGGAGACCTTGTTCTCTACATCCTCATTGGTTAAATCTACCTTAAAGTACTCAAAAATGCACATGAGAAACATTCCATAAGGTAGATTAGCCTTTTTAGTACTCTTCACAGACTCCCACATGTGTTGAATCATAATATAACTAAATGAAATGGAAGATGAAGTAACAAGAGCAAATATTATGAGACAGTCAGATACGGTTACCCTGTTGTGAGAACCACTTTGAGGAGTGAGAATGTGAGTTATGATGCGGTGCAGCAGGGAATTAGTTGGACCCAAAGCCTTGTGAGTCGGAACAGTTCCATCTAGGCCAGATAAATTTTCACATATTTGATGAAGCACCTGCTTGTATGTAACCCCTACATGTGAATCCCATTTATCACTCATGTAAGCCTTTGGCCCTTCATCAATGTATCCAAGGGCAGAAGAGATGGTTTCAGAATTCAGGGTGATATGAGCCCGTTTCACATAAGAATGAAGGCTACCATCAATAAACCTCAGATTCGCATAGAACTGTCTTACCAACCCTGGGTACACCATTTTATGAATAAGGAGCAACGGTGCCCATTTGAGACTATCGAACAGGGGCTGGAGATTGATTCCTTTGGAGGCTAGAGACTCGAGATTCACTTAAAGTAGTGTCGGTGGTACCCCTTTGAAATTGATTTTCCAACAAGAAGGCACTAAGCCTTTCATACCAAGCTCTTGGAGCTTGTCTAAGACCATAAAGAGCCTTAGTTAATTTGAAAACATGATTTGGAAACTTTTTATCCTCAAAACCGGGGGGTTGAGCCACATACACTTCTCTATCAATAAAACCATTAAGGAAAGCACACTTAACATCCATTTGAAACATTTTGAAACCTTTATGGGCGGCATAGGCAAGAAGCAACCTAATTGCTTCCATTCTAGCTACCGGAGCAAAAGACTCATCAAAATCTATTCCCTTTTCTTGATCGTAACCTTGGGCTACTAATCTAGCCTTGTTACGAACAACTTGTCCATCCTCACCAAGTTTATTTTTAAATACCCATTTAGTACCCGTTACTTTCTTACCATCCGGATGGGGTACTAGTGTCCAAACCTCATTTTTGTCGAATTGAGCAAGCTCTTCTTTCATTGCATTAACCCATTATGGGTCTTCAAGAGCTTGTTTGACATTGTTGGGCTCCATTTGTGACAAGAGAGCAAGATTGCTAGGTTCGGCTTGCCTTTTGGTGGAGGATCTTGTGGTTACACCTTGAGAGGGATCACCAATGATGAAGTCATGAGGATAACCCCTCATGGACTTCCATTCTCTAGGATTTCGGGTAGGTGTTAAGCTTTGATGAACTTCTGATGGTCTCACTGTTTCAGTTTCTCGTGTCTGCTCAGGAGACAAAATGGAAGTTTCTCCTTCAATCTGAGGAGATAAAACCGGGCTGACAAATTCTTCATTTTGCACAGATTTGAGATTTTCTTTACTTGTTCCAGCCTCTTCACAATCTGAATCATTATCCTTTACAATACTGGGAATTAAGTTAGAATCACAAAAAGTAACATGTATGGATTCCTCTATAGTTCTATGCTCTTTGAGATAAACTCTATAGGCCTTGCTTGTGGTGGAATATCCAACAAACATTCCTTCATAGGATTTTGGATCAAACTTTCCAAAGTTTTCCTTATTGTTAAGTACAAAGCATTTGCATCCAAAAACATGAAAGTACTTAAGATTTGGAGGGGTTCCTTTCCATAGCTCATAAGGGGTTTTCTTTAATCCTTTTCTAATGATTGTTCTATTCAAAATATAATATGCTGTGTTCACAGCTTCAGCCCATAAAAATTTAGGAATCTCATTTTCACATAGCATAGCCCTAGTCATCTCTTGAATGCTTCTATTCCTTCTTTCAACCACCCCATTTTGTTGGGGGGTTCTAAGGCATGAAAAATTATGAGAAATTCCTAAGTCATCACAGAATTTTTCAAAATCTTGATTTTCAAATTCTCTTCCATGATCACTTCTCAAATGGACAATTTTCAAATCTTTTTCATTTTGAATTTTCTTGCAAAGGGTGGAAAAGGCATGAAAAGCATCATTTTTATGAGCAAGGAAAAATACCCAACCAAATCTAGAGTAATCATCTACCACCACAAGACCAAAGTGTTTACCTCCTAAACTTTGAGTTCTAGTTGGTCCGAAAAGATCAATATGTAACATCTCCAATGGCCTTTTGGTTGAGATTCCATCTTTAGGTTTAAAAGAGGATTTTACTTGTTTGCCCAATTGACAAGCATCACAAGTAAGATCCTTATCAAATTTTATATTTGGAATTCCTCTAACTAGATTTTTCTTAACTAACTTAGAAATTTGGTACATGCTTGCATGTCCCAACTTTCTATGCCATAGCCATTTTTCAGAATCAAGAGATGTAAAGCATGTTACATTTTGTTCTTTTAGGTCCTCAAGAGTTAATCCATACACATTATTGCATCTTTTAGCTTCAAATAAAATATCCCCAGTTTTCTCACAAACAACCAAACAAACAAACTTCTTAAAAACAACTTTAAAACCCAAATTACACAATTGACTAACACTAAGCAAATTATGTTTCAAACCATGTACAAGGAGAACATCATTTATACAAGATGAAAATTTTTTACCAACTTTCCCAACAGCCACTATTTTTCCTTTTGCATCATTACCGAATGTGACAAGTCCTCCATCATATTCATCAAGCTTTATGAAGAAGGTTGTCTTTCTGGTCATATGCCTAGAGCATCCGCTATCCATATACCACATATTTTCCTTTCGTTTGGATGCTAGGCACACCTACAAAACAAGCTTAAGAGACCTTAGGTATCCAAATCTTTTTGGATCCTTTTACGTTAAACCATCTTCTATGTCCTAAGCCATTGTAATAAAAAACAACTTTACAAACTTTATCACCAATCATTCTTTCACCAAAGAAACATTGAATAGGAAAGTGACCATTTCAATTGCATAGGCTACAAAATCTTGGAGTTGCTGTTTTGTTAAAGTAGGTTGGGTCTTGATACCTTGTATCATTTGAAGATGAAGCAATGTTTTCAAAATGAGATTTTTCAGTTTTATAAAACCCCAACCCATCCTTATCATAAAGAGGTTTTTGACTAGCCAAGATTTGATTCAGATTTTCAGAACTTTGTGTGAACTTGGCTAAGTCTTCCTTAAGCCTTTTAACCTCTTTAAGCAACTCTTCATTTTGTTTAAAACAATCTACATATGCAAGAACGGAATGGTTACTTTCACAGCTCTTAATTTGGGCTCTTAACTGCTTATTTTCTTCAACAAGATCACAAGCAGTTTCGGCCTCTCTCACTTTCTCTTTAAGAAAACTATTTTCAGCCTTAAAAATGGTGATTTGTTGTTCAAGTTCTTGATTTTCCAACAGAAAACATCTTATTTTTTCAGAAAGGTGGTCTATCATAAGATGGAGATCCTCAGTGTTAGGGTTGTGAAAGACTACCTGATCTATGTGATCTGCCATGAGACATGGTTGTGACTTGGTCTCGGTTTCTTCATCATCATCTGAGTCATTCTCCAAGTCTTCCCATGAGGCCATCAGTCCCTTCTTCTTTCCTCTTTTCGGCTTCTCCTCCCTTTTTAACTTGGGACAATCAGATTTGAAATGCCCCATTTCCTTGCAGTTGTAACAGGTTACCTTGCTAAGGTCTTTCTTTACTCTCCTTGAGCTGCTGCCTTTGCCTTTGAGCTTCATCATTTTCCTGAATTTTTTGGCAAACAACACAAATTCATGTTCAGAGGAGTTATCAATGGATTCTTCATCCAGAGGGTTAGTCATAGAAGAAAAAGAGATTCCTTTCTTTTTTGAATCTTTTTTCAAATAGATGTTTTCAAAAGCAAGAAGATTTCCTCTCAAATCATCACAAGTCATGGAGTCTAAGCTACTGCTCTCAGAAATAATTAAAGCTTTTGTTTCCCACTCTTTTGTGAGACATCTCAGCACTCTTTTCACTAGCACAGAATCAGGATATGTAATTCCCAGAGCATCTAAGCCAACAATGATGATGTTGAATCGTTCAAACAGTTCATCAATGGACTCTCCTTCCTTCATTGCAAACATTTCATACTCTCTGTTCAACATGTCTGTCCGAGTCTTCTTTACAATGGTAGTTCCTTCATGGGTGATTTGCAATTTGTCCCAGATTTCCTTTGCCGTTGTGCATCTTGATACCCGTCGGTACTCCTCGAAGCTGATAGCACAGTTGAGCAGGTTTACTGCCTTGGCGTTTAACTCCACCTTCTTCCTATCTTCCTCGGTCCAGCTTGCTTCTGGTTTGAGAGAAACTATTCCTTCAGCACTTGTGTTAGTTGGAAATTGAGGGCCTTCCAAGATGATCTTCCAAAGTCTATAGTCTACTGCTTGCACAAAGATCTTCATTCTCTCTTTCCAATAGGTATAGTTTTTTCCATTGAAAAGAGGCGGTCTGTTGCTTGACTGTCCTTCTGTAAGTTGTAGGACACCACATTTGAGCCACTGTTTTCTGCCATGAGGATCTTTACTCCAAGCTGCAAAGCTTGATCTCTTTGAGACCAAGCTCTGATACCAATTGATGGTTTCAGCGGCTAAGAGAAGGGGGGGTTGAATCTTAGCCCCCTTTTCGCTTGATAACCCTTGCTGACCTGTGAAACCAATTCAGGAAACTTTTTGTCTTTTTATCTCGTCACTGGATACGAGACTTTTTCTTTTGTCTCGTCCTTAGCCACGAGACTTTTCTTTTTGTCTCGTTACTTGGCACGAGATATTTTTGGTTTTTGCTCCTGTGCAGTAGAAACAGAAATGGAGTAGAGAAGAGAGAAAGATTACATCTAGATATATTCTGGTTCAGCTGCTAAGTGCAGTGCAGCCTACATCCAGTCTCCATCACAAGCATGATGGAATTTCACTATAATCAATCTGATTACAAACTGTAAAGTGTTAACCCAACTTACAAGGGGATTCCCACAGAATCATGAAACACAACATAGATGAACAAAGGAACTCTAAGACATCTATGGCTTTTTCTTTTAATTTTGCACTCTTTGCCTTTTTTCGCTCTATGACTTTTTCATACAAACCTCATTGTTTTCCTTTTTCCATGAGACTCAAGACATGATAAAATTAAACAGAAAAATACTAAACAGAATACATTGAAGGAGAAGAGAAATCTGTTAGTTCAGGTAGCTCTGAGAATTCTGTGCCTTGCACTCTCAAATTTTCTCCTTGCTTCAAACAGTGGTAGTTCACTCTTTTTATAGAAGAGGGAAGCCTCCACACTTGAAGCCAAAACCCAAGCTTAACTTCTAACTCCTTCAAGAAACAGAACTGGTTCGGCCACATAGAGAGAGAAGAGACAACCATGCAAAACCCAACATGCAATTACCTCTAGTCCTTTCTTGATCATCATTCTTCATCAATCCGAGCTCTCCATCCTTGGCTTGCTCTCCAATATGGATTTCTGGCCCTTGATGCTTCATGATGATGATGACTTCATCTGCTTCAATCTCTGCATCTACCATCACTTCGCCACTCTAGCTACTTCCTGTGGTGGTTGAGCAGAATCAAAGACAAGCCATGCTTCAAGAATCTCATCTTGCTGGCCGATTCTTCTTCTTCCTTTTTTTGAGCATAAAGAGCTCAAGATTACCTCACCAAATCTAACCATATTTTGTGAAAATTTCAGCCACAGCTCATTTTTATTTTAGTATATTTTCTTGCCATCATTGTGATGGTCTTTAGGCTTGCTCTCCCTTCCTTTCGGTAGCTTATTTTTGCTTCTATGGCTACCAATGTTTCCTGGTTAAAGACCGAAAGAGAGAGGAAGGAAAGATGAGAGAGAATGAAGAGTAAAAGCAATTAATTGAAATAGAACATATTAAATGGGATTGCTTTTACTTCCCTTGCTTGAGTGGCGTGCTGCATTGATCAAATCAATCATGTCACTCATATTCTCTCTCTCATTTATGTTTCCAATGCTGGCAAATTAAATTTTGAAATCCATCCCTTAACAAGAGATTGAATCCGTTGGAAAGCATGGAGTCAATTTGCTTTCTTTCATTATGTATCGGATCAAGCATTGGATCTTTGGTTTGATATGGGCTTCATGTTGAAATTCAATAAAAGCTGGCCCAATTAATAACATTTTCTTTCCTGATGTATATTTTTCGGATCATGCATTGAGCAAATAGGGAAGCATTCATTTGGGCTTGTAGCAATAATAAATCAATCTGGCCCATGTAACAACACATTGTTTCAGCCACAATAATTCAACATCAAAGTTGAAATTCTTAGAAGTATATTGGGCTTGTACCAGATTTTCATTTTTAGCCCAATCTGAACCTGCATTGCAAAAATTAATTTAATCATTTTAATTTAGTATCAATAATTTTTGCAACCGAGTTTATTAATAATGTTTGATTATCACTTAATTAGAAATAGAGTTTTCCAAACTCATCAATTACATATACAAGTAAATTGAATCAAGATTGATATAACATATATATAGTAAATTATAAATTTACTTTAGTTGATTTACATTGAAAGAGTATAAATTGAATTCAGTTGATTCGATTTATATAAATTTATTTTAGGACATGCATGTAAGCTAATTCACTTTTTTAGGACATTGATGTAATTTTAATTATTTTACGGTGTAAACCCTCAATTATATCACACAATCAATTTCAGATATCTAAAGTAGTAATGAAAACAAATCATATAATTGTCCATTATTTAAATGGCAGTGCGTTCTGCATCACTTAGCAGTTTCAAAAAGCCCCATTTACCTATGAAACTTGATTCGAGATTCTACCAATACTGGGTTCTTTACTGAAACCTTAAACGTATACACTTCCATGGTTTCACACACCGCTGAGCATGGGAATACCTTCACTTACCCTTTGCTAAAGGCCTGTGCCAACCTTGGTTTCATTATTCATGGACTATGATTCTTTCAATTAAATAAATAGAAAATACATCCCTTTCATTTTTACTTGATTTGATTTGTTATTTTTTCAAATTATATGTTTTGACTTCACTTTAAATTTTTTTTTATTTTATTTTTCCAACAAAGTAGCACAAATAGTGATAAGGAGTTATTTTCAGTCTAGGATAGTTATTTCTTTTTAAACCAGTAGAATCTAATATTGTTTAAGAAAAACTAAGCCTAATGAATAATAATTATACATTTATGGTTGTGATTGCAAATACAATTCAAGTACTTACAATTTATATCGGCTTCCTTTTTTTTTTCTTATTCTATTTAGATTTGCTATATATATTCCCAATCAATCAATTTGATTGGTTTGATGTTTAGTCCTATATATTAGAGATCTTGATTAGGAGAGAAACAAATAGAGCTAGCGAAACGAAACACCATTGAAATTTTTCTAAACTTTATGTTGGAATCTAATTTATTTTTCGTTACATTTTGAAAGGCACAGCACAAGCACAAGACCCTAATCTCTGTTTGTTTCCATCCTTTTTTTTCAATGCAAATGGCAAACCATAGCAATCAGATTCCTAATGATCTTGCTCTGAAAATTCTAGCAAAATTACCGGTTAAATCTTTGAAGCGATTTAATTGCGTACGTAAGTCTTGGCTAAATTTACTTGAGAATCCTTATTTTAAGAGCATGTACTACGAGAATTTAAAATCTAAAACTGCCCACTCATCGTCTCTCCTTCTATGGAGATTATTTTACCAAAGGGATAAAAACGTCCGTAGTGAAAATAATGTGCATTTACTTTCTGGAGAGAGATATGAAAACATGGTTACATTAGTTTTGCCAACTTTGGTTGAGAGTTATGGTCCCGGTGAGGTTCTAGAATGTGTTAATGGCATTATATGTCACTATGCACGAGGTCATGAGGTAATCGGACTTTGGAACCCCAAAACCGACGAGCGTAAAATTATTCCGCCGGGTATTACTGATGATGAGCCCGGCTATGATCGGCATGTAAGTGTTCATGGATTTGGTTATGATAATGTGAATGATGATTATAAAGTGATTCAATGTGTATATTATATTTATGATCCAATGGAATTAGAAGAGCATGCTCTAACAATTTGGCAAATTTATAGTCTAAAATGTAATTGTTGGAAGAAACTTGATCTTGAAATGACTAAAAAAAAAAATGTAAGTAAAGCTTCTATAGCATACTTGAATGGAGTATGCCACTGGTGGGGTAGCGAGTTTGCCACGAATGGACTCGAAGAACAAGTACTTGTGTCATTTAACCTCAGCACTGAAACATTTCGAACAACATCAATTGTTTGGCTGCAAGAAAATGATGATGGCCCTACCAGAACTTTGGTAGTGCTCAACGAGTCTGTTACTCTGATTTCCTCTTTTGCTCAGAATAATAGCATTGAAATATCCATTTTGGGTGAAGTTGGTGTGAAGGAATCTTGGGTGAAACTTTTCACATTTAGATTTGGACCTTTTCCAAAATATTGTGCATTCAGAATGGGAAACAAATGTGATGTAATCTCTCGTATCAACGGCGATGAATTGGCTTCCTTTGATGTCATCACGGGCAAAATAGTTCACAATATTAATATCAAAACAAGAAGATTTGGTACATGGATTTATAAGGAAAGCCTCCTTTCTTTCACGAAAGAAATTAATTGATTAATAAATATATAAATTTAATGTAAGATGTACTTAAATGGAATATGAAAAGAGTATGTAAACTAATTTTAATATTCATGTTGGTAGTTGAAATTAATTTGATAAGTCAATTTGTATTATATTCTAATATTTTAAAATAGTCAATTATATTTCATATTTTAAAAAATAAGATTTTTGGTGTTAGAAAACAATAAATTATATCACACGAATCAGTTTTGGACATCTGAAGTATTAATGAAAACAAATTGAATAATTGCCCATTATTCAAACTTGAACTTGTGTATTCTCAAGTTACTTTTGTAATCAAACGTTGATGCGATAAAGAGGAATCTATTGAAAATTTGCTAATAACTATGTATGCAAAATGGATATTTAATTTGCTAATAACCTTGTATCTGCTAGAAGGATATATTTTTTTTTAAATAAAAGCTCAACACAATAAAGTAGAGCATACAGAGACAGACTAATACCACAAACTTATTTAATTACATGATCACGTCAAAACAGTAAAAGTCCCCACGTCATCTTTAGCATAGCCATCAACAACTAAAGGGAACGACACTTGTCCATTCATTCACACTAGTTACGGTCATGTTGATGATCTCTTCAACACCTTTGCTTTTATTCTTAAAAATTCTCATGTTCCTTTCTAGCTAAATGTTTCATATAATCGCACAAAAGCTCCTCAACCGCTGCTTTCGACCTTTCTTACTCCTCGGTTCCTCTGTCCAGCTTAGAAAATGCTCTTTCATCGAACTCGGAGAAGACCATTGATATTTAATTTGATTTTATCAAAAAGAGCATTTTCTCAGTTTGAAAGGCTTGTACGAACAAATTTTAGACCAAATAGACCAACAGTTGCCACTGTTTTATCAGCTTGTGCTGATATAGGATCAATTAGCATAGCACAAGAGATGGAAGATTATATTTCTCTAAGGATGTGTGTGGTTGAAAAAATTATAAAAAATTCATAAGAATTTTAAGATGGAAATATCATATCACCATGTTTAATTTAAAATTTGAAAAGCTATTTTCAAGCAAATTTGATTTCAGAAAATCAAAATACCATCATTTAATTCCCACTTTTTTTTGGATATATTTAATTCCCATAAGAATGAAATTTTTATAACAAAATAATATTTGAACCACACATCTTCTAAATAGATTGGAATATAATCTACAAATTCAAATATCTCTCATACACATATACTCCATGTGTGGAAGCATCAAAAAAGCTAGAGAAGTATTTGAAAAAGCAACAGATAAAAATTTAATTGTTTGGTCTTCCATGATAAATAGCTATGTTATTCATGAGATGGGGAAAGAAGCCATTGACCTATTTCTTATACATACTAAAAAAAAGTACCTTTTTCACCAAAAAAAAAATAGCATGTTGGTAAATTCTGAAGTCTGAACGGACAATAAATTATTATTAGAACAATAAATTATTATTAGAAGTGGCAGAAGTTGCCAGATTTTCAGAATATGTAGAGAAAATTGGACTAGATTAAACGATACTTGAAATAATAATAATAATAATAATAATAATAATAATAATAATAATAATAATAATAATAATAATAATAAAGAAAAAGATATTTAACTAGGAGTCTTGAAAAACGGGTAAAACAAAATCGCAAAATAAAAAGTGCAACGCTTAGGAAAGGATTACTTGCGTGCTAAGAAACCTAATAGGAACATGATAAAGATAAGCAAAAGAGTAAAGGACAACCAAAGAAGCAGCATAACTAGTCCCTGACTCAGCCTGCAAAGCTAAGGCTGGCCGGAGGGTATATATATACATATAAACATACATAAGTGTTCTCAAAATATCCCAAAATACACTATAATATCAAAATAACTCATATCTCTCCCTCAACCTCTAAGAGGAGCAGCATACATAAGTTACTTGGAGAGTAAGCTAAACATATATATACATATATACAGCCAGAAGCCAAAATACACCCAATGACTATTTCGCTTTCCAGGATCTAGACACCTAGCGAGGAGCCTCTCGACCTGCATCTGAAAAACAACAATACAATATGGAATGAGAACCGGAGGTTCTCAGCATGGTAAAAGTGCCACACGTATAATAAATAAGGTCTTGAGAATGCCATAGGCAATCCTAGAACTCTGTTATACAATTATCCAACTTAATTACTAATTAGAAGCTATAAATAGGGGTAGGTATTCTAAATCTACCTAACTTACTCAATTTCAATCCTAATCTAACACCAAACCATTTCTCCATTTCCTCCATCCCTCCATCATCCACAATGCAACAGAAACAAGCAACCAAACAAGGTCACACACAAGTAATGAGCAGATAGTACAAATAGCAAGTATAACAGATAGCAGGTGATATATATCAATTAGGCAAACCCAGGAAATGCATAGCAATCAAAACAAACAAATGCATATGATGCATGTCTGTCCTATGGCTGATGGGGTCCATCTGTCGGTTATCCAGCCAACCCGACAAGTCCGAAAACCTTAGACTGTCCCCCGTCGCGCATTCCCAAGAGTCTATGCATAGAGTTCACATTCAATCATCATATAAATCACTCAATGGGGATTATCCATACCCGGGAATTTATACGTGCCCGGTCACCCTTACGACGTAGGGTTAACAGAGTATCGAGAATCAACCTGGAACACGTGGTGGCGAGCCACGGTTTTTACCCAGAAAAACTCGTATCTCAGATATCATCATTCATAAGCCATTTCATAGTCATAATCATTATTTAATCATTCATCAAGTCATGGCATGTTAACTCCTTTTATTAACAACCTCCCTTTCACATTTTTCATCATCATTCCCTTATAATTCATCTTGATTACCCTTTCCGGGTCCTGACCAAACTATTTATCAAACTCTTCTCAACCTTCTTAATATCGAATAATCTTAAAATCAACCCAACTCTAACATTAAATCAATCACATCACACGAAGATTAAACTTTAACTTCTCGAACCCATGACTATCACTAAGACATCCTCGACAGTCTATTTTCTTTTCTGTTTTTAATATAACAAATGAATTCGGAATTGCGCAAACTTTATGTTCAGGCGTTCATCTTGAAATAAGCTTTCTAATAAACTAAAGATCATAATTTTCTGATTTCTCCAGCCTCAGGAATAAAGGAAAAACCGTGACTGCTCTGCAGTGTATAAAACCAGAAAAACAGCAGCAACATGTGATATTCAAAAAATATAAAATCCAAGTTAAATTCAATGACTTTAAAAATTAATGTAGTTAAACTTTACTCATCCAGGTTTCTTTCTCAATTAGTTCTGAGTTAATACCATTTTTAATGAAGAAGTTACATTACCTGGAAGTTAAGTAAAAATGAGTCAAAATCTGTTTTAAAAACCAACAAGCTTAGTACCTTTCAATTTGAATAACTTTTATTACAAAACTCCAATTAAGCTAAATTTTGGTTTGGGAACTCCTGGCTCATCCAGAAATGTCTTAGTTGCAACCCAATTGCTATTCAATTCTAAGAGTTACAAGCATTGGAAGTTGGTGCATAGCTTGCTGAAATCTGTTTCTTTTTACCTTTGACTACCAATATTCAAAAATTCACAACTCCCAATCCTCAATTTTTAAAATTCTGAAGTTTTAGAGAAATAAAGCAAATTAATTAAATTTTATAATAAAATTGGTTTCGCTCCAAAACTCAATTCGTAGATGTTGCAGACAAACAGGTTGCTGCCCTGTTTGAAAGAGAGAAAATGCAGAAGGAACAACAAAAAAGAGAGAAAATGCAGCTTTTAATTTTAGCATCCGATTCTTAAGAACAAATGTAAAATAAAGATTCCAATTTTAACTTCATCTCTCATCTGGGTCGTTCTCAATTTCCTCATCTGGGGTTCGTCTTCCTTTTCACCTCATTCCTCTCATTCTCTCGTATTCCATTTTTTTTTAAATTGTCCTTATAGTTTTTCCATCAATTGGGGTGTTGAAAGAAGGAAAAGAAAATGTTTTTGGTTTTTATCTTCATTCTCTTCCTCGGTTTTTTTTTGTTGGGGTGGTGACGGTTGTGGTTGCCGAAGCTTTGGGAATCTTGTGGATCATTGAACGGCTGCAACGCAAGATCATGAAGGACAAAGACAAAATCTCAGCACCCATCTCATTGGACACTAGTTCGCAAAATGATCCTATCAATCACCTGACTCTACCTTCGAAAAAGAGGTAAGCTTCATGCTTCCACAATTCCTCTTTTTATTGTTATTGTTATTATTTTTTTATTCTATTGTTATTTACATTGTGTTTCATGTCGTTGCTAGCTTGTGTTCTCTCATTTATTTGCGCAACACTTGCTGCTATAGAATTCTTTCTAAAGGAATACTTGTAATTTAATCATAAAAAAAAAGGTACAGAATTGCATGTTAAAACGAATTGTGTACCTATGTAGCTTTTAAGTAACTTTAGTATTTTAGTATTGCTTGGAGTAATCACTCAAGTTAAGGTAGTTACCATTTCCAAGTTGAAAACAACAAATCTGTGGTGTACCATGGAAGCAAATTGCTTTACATATATCTTGAGACGTCATGTGAAAAAGAAGCATGGTGTAAGGCCCTCCGTATGGCTTCACGCGATCAGAGTGAAAAACTTAAGTGGTCTAGTCAGTTGTATGAAGAGTGTCATCGATATCTAGCATCACTAAATATTGAATATCATCCTTTTATCATGAGACCATCAGCAGGATCAAGTTTTGATGGCTTAGAAAAGTCCAGTAAGCCTGATGGATCTTCCTCCAGAATTCCTCAATTTTTGAGTAGAATTACTAAAAAACCAACTTCATTCTTTTGCGCGGTTGTCATGAGATAAACATTGGTGTTTTATTTTATTTTTAAAGAGAAATCCTCACTGAAACCTTCACTTGTTTGTGGTTTCTATAAGATAAATGTTGGCCCTTCCTATAAGATAAACCTTATTTCTGGAGGTGCAGTAGTAGAGATTGAAACAAGGCTTGAAGTTGGTGAACCACCGAACGATAAGGGGACGGAATGCTCAAGCAATGCTGGGGGTGCCCCGTCAGATCTTGAAGATCTTAGCAATGGAGACGGAGTGAATGATTCACAAGAGCCAAAAGTAGATGTCAATGGGAACACTGAAGAAAAGAGGCGTCACTTTGTTGAAAAGATGAGAGGACCATGAGAAAATGAGAACAAAAGTAGAGATCAGAACTCTGATTTCTGTTACTGATTTGTTGATCATGTCAGATATTAGCAACCATTCTTAAAAGAATCTTTTGATTGATGAATTGTACATCTTATAGGTTCTTAGAAGATCTAATTTAACTAGATGTATACTTTACTAAGTGACAGAAATTACTATTAATGCATTCCATGGAGTTACAAATCCACAGGGTAACATAGAAGATTCATTTAATTGTTGATTAACAAGTTATATGACACAGACATGCCATAGAGATTACAGAGAAATGATATACAGATTCATATACCCTCTCATTTGAAGGGTGAGTTTCTATTCAGTTTTGTTTTGTTTGCTTACATTTTCTCTTTCTCCTATCAGTGCTTATCACATATAGGGTTTGTCACACAAATAAAACTTCCATCTTGCTAAGCTTAATAAACAAGTTATTGCCCACAGACAATACTAAGATTTTGCACTAAAATATGCCTTTGGTAACATTATAATTAGTTTCCATAATCACCCTAGCTGGAAGGGAAGCCTTGAAGCAACAGTTGAGCTTCAATGTCGTGAGTTCAAGCCGTGAAGTCAGCCATTGACGCAATTGTTAGGTTAGGCCGCCTACATTATCGGATAGAAATGGCAGAAAATGGCAGTTTCTGCTGTTGACAAGTTGGTTAAACAAGGTGTTAAGTTAGTTGACAACTGTAAGTCAATGCAGCAGATGTCAGTGCAGTTAATGCAGCTGTTTTATAAGATTTTACAATTGATGAGAATGATGATTTCTTACTATTAACTCGACATTATTCTCCTACTATATATAACAATTAAATAATGATCGATTTCAATCAATAAAACAACAAAACTTGCATTATTTTATGTGAAGAGCAACCTCTATATGGTAATTACATTATTATCTATAGCAGAATGTCCTTAATTTCTATGAGACTCAATGCACTGATTTAGATAGTCTCCAAAGAAGACAACAATTTGTGATCCATGGAGCAGTCAGCAAGGATTGTGAAATGATTATCCTACAGGCTTAACACTGTCTGAAAGGAAAACATGATTTAGTGAACTTAATATAGAAATTAAAATTTATGTCATGTACTTATTGCTCTAAGACAAAACCAAACTCCCCTTGCTAATCTTGTACAGCTGGCTCTACAACAATCTTTATAAATTTTTCTCCAAACTCTGACCATTCAGCTTTGATTTTTTCCCGGTTTACCTTTGCCAAGTCATGCTCATGTTGCAAATGCGGTACTTCCTCCTTCTTCACGTCCATTCGAGCTTTGAGTGCCTTTCCTTCCACATAGACATCTCTCTTTCTCCTTCTGTTCTTTTCGAGAAGTTATGATGTTAGCATTCATAATTCTGATTTGCTTTTCTAGATCCTCTTTCATTTCCTCCAAACATACCAACTTTTGCCGCAGTCCTTTTTCTGTTGCCACCGTATCAGGGAACTGATTCTTGTTATTTTTAAGGTCAGATTTTAAGTTATCAGCTCTCGACAGTTATAAAGCAGTGGACTCAATTTTCATATTTGCTTCAATGTAGCTACTACTACAATGTGCAAAATGCTCTCATTGCTCCTGATAAACCATCATTAGCAGACAAACTGGAGAGATAATCTAAGCTGGTTTTCATGATGCAGCAATGTTGAGCATCCAAGAACACTGAAGCATCATTATTATTGATGGTGAAGTCTAGTACTATTTATCATGGAAGACCAAACAGTTGAATCTTTATTTGCCACTTTTTCAAATACTTCTTTGGCTTTCTCGATGCTTCCACACTTGGAGTAGCTGTGTATGAGAGATGTTTGGACTTGTAGATCAAATTCCAATCCATTTAGAGAAATATAATCTTCCATCTCTTGTGCTACGCTAATTGATCCTAAGTCAACAAACAGTGGCAGCGATTAGTCCATCTGGTCTAAAATCTGTCCGTACAAGCCTTCTAAACAAATCCAATGCCTCCAATGGGTGATACGAATGGGCATATCCTGCAATCATTGATGTCCATGAGAAAATGCTCTTTTTGATAATCAAATCAAATATCCTTCTAGTAGAGGCAAGGTCACTGACTTTCGCATACATAGTTTTTAGCAAATTTTCAATAGACTCCTTTGTCGCATCCACATTTGAGTACAAAAGTAAAAACAAGTCAGTTTGAATAATGAACAATTATCCGATTTGTTTTCATTATTACTTCAGATATCAAAATTGATTCGTGTGATATAATTTTTTTTTTTTAACACCAAGAGTCGTATTCTATGATGCACCGACACTGACACGGGACACGACACGAAACGGGACACGCCCGACACGCAAATTTTAAAATTTTATAAGATACGGAGACACGCATACATATAAAATATAAAGTATTTTTTATATAAATCTCAATAATATTTTAAAATTTTATAGATATTAAAATATAATTTTTTTTATTTATTTTTAATATTTTATTTTAATTATATCAAGTATTTAAAAAAAAATTTTGTTTTAATAAATAATAATATATACTATATCTAAATTTATTTCAAGAATATATATTAAAAATAAGACTGGACATACTGACACGTGATGGTATTTAGGTATATCCAAACGTGTCTGCAGAAGAATTTTTTATTTTTTATTAAGACATGGTTGGATACAGCGGACAGACACGCGTGTCGGACGAGTGTTGGTGAGTGCTGTATCCAAAATGTATCCGACACGCACACACGGCAACTCAGCAAAGCTTCATACTCGTATTTTTTAAAATATGAAACATAATTGACCAGCTCAAAATATTAGAATGAAATACAAATTAACTTATCAAATCAATTTCAACTACCAACATGAATATTAAAATTAGTTTTCATCTTAGAAAGTGTACATACTCTTCCCATACCCCATTTAAGTATATCTTACATTTAAATTTGTATATTTACTAATCAATTAATTTTTTTTGGTGAAAGAGATGAGGCTTTCCTTGTAAATCCATGTACCAAACATTCTTGTTTTGATATTAATATTGTGAATTACTTTGCCCGTAATGACATCAAAGGAAGCCAATTCATTACTGTCATTTCCTATATAAAATATTACATCACATTTGTTGCCCATTCTCATTGGATAACGAAATTCTGATTGAAAGGGTCCAAGTGTGAAAAGCTTCACCCAGGATTCCTTCACACCAACTTCACCCAAAATGGATATTTCAATGCGATTATTCTGAGCAAAAGAGGAAATCAAAGTAACAGACTCGTTGAGCACTACTAAAGTTCTGGTAGGGCTATCATCATTTTCTTGCACCCAAACAATTGATGTGGTTCGAAATGTTTCAGTGCTGAGGTTAAATGACACAAGTACTTGTTCTTCGAGTTCATCCGTGGCAAACTCGCTACCCCACCAGTGGCATACTCCATTCAAGTACGCTATAGAAGCTTTATCTACATCTTCCTTCTGAGTCATTTCAAGATCAAGTTTCTTCCAACAATTGCTTTTTAGACTATAAATTTGCCAAATTCTTAGAACAGGTTCTTCAAACAAAGTTCGACCATAAATATAATATACACATTGAACCACTTTATAATCATCATTCACATTGTCATAACCAAATCCATGAACACTTACATGCCGATCAAAGCCGGGCTCATCATCACTAATACCTGGAGGAATAATTTTATGCTCGTCTGTTTTGGGGTTCCAAAGTCCTATTACCTCACGACCTCGTTCATAGTGACATATAATGCCATTAACACATTCTAGAACCTCGCCGGGACCATAACTCTCAACCAGAGTTGGCAAAACTAATGTAACCATGTTTTCATATCTCTCTCCAGAAAGTAAATGCACATTATTTTCATCCCTTTGGTAAAATAATCTCCATAGAAGGAGAGACGATGAGTGGGCAGTTTTAGATTTTAAATTCTCGTAGTACATGCTTTTAAAATCAGGATTCTCAAGTAAATTTAGCCAAGACTTTCGCACGCAACTAAATCGCTTCAAGGATTTAACGGGTAATTTTGCTAGAATTTCCAGTGCAAGATCATTAGGAATTTGATCATTAGGAATTTGATCGTTATGGTTTGCCATTTGTATTGAAAACAAAAAAGATGAAAACAAATAGAGATTAGGGTCTTGTGCTTGTGCTGTGCCTTTTAAAATGTAACGAAAAATAAATTAGATTCCAACATAAAGTTTAAAAAAATTTCAATGGTATTACGTTTTTCTAGTTCTATTTGTTTTTCTCCTAATCAAGATCTCTAATATATAGGACTAAACATCAAACCAATCAAATTGATTGATTGAGAATATATATAGCAAATCTAAGTAGAATAAGAAAAAAAAAAAGGAAGCCCATATAAATTGTAAATACTTGAATTGCATTTGCAATCACAAACATAAATGTATAATTATTATTCACAAGTGTAATTATTTGTGCCATGCACGTGATAAGATTGATATTATAATTTTAAATTATTTTTTAAAAATTAATTTGAATTATAATAATTTGATTAATAAAAAATTAACATGTTATGCATTGTTTATTTTTTTTAATTTAGTGTTAATTGGATTAACTCTAAAATAGTTATTAATTAGTTTTAATAATTTACTTTTTTCAATAAATCACAGATATATACTTAATGTGATTATAAATAATATAATAATAGTTAAATCCACAAACAAATATATTGGCTATTATCACACTATAAAACAAATTAAATATAAAGGCTATTAGCACTTATAAATCAATAAAATTGCACTATCTTTGATTTGTGCAAGGGTTTACTTATCAATAAACTTAAAATATAAACTTAAAATATAAACCACAAATATTTATAAAATGGACCTAACATCACTTGAGAGAATCATGAAAAATAATCAACTTATCTTATCAACCATGAGAACCATTTCTATATAAGTCGTCTTGTTCTTGTCAAATTTGGATGGGACTTTCTATAACCTTATTGTAGCGACCCTCAGTTTTAAAAATATAAATATAAATAAGTTATAATTTATTTCATAAATTGGAGTTTTCTATTTTTAGAAATTATTTTATTATCAATAATTGAACTAATTTTATAATTATTTGAATTCAATCAAATTCATATTATTATATATATATATTTTATGATGAAATATTTTACATAATTAAAACTATAATTCTAGTCATTTATAAGAAATGAAACTTATGTGTATATCTTAATTTGAGTAATTGATATTTCAATTTAGAAATAGAGTTTAGTTAATAATATTATTATCGAATTCGATATCTGCCAATATAAATAAATATAAGTATTTTTGTTCAGCTTAACTTTGCTAATATTTCACCAAATATCTTTCACTCTTAAGTTACTAATGTCATTTAAATTAGTAACTCATATATTATTAACTTTATATATAAATTATTATTATTATTATTATTATTATTATTATTATTATTATTATTATTATTATTTGATTTACCTAATT
>NC_029789.2:145239582-145242675 GCF_000816755.2 Arachis ipaensis | reverse complement strand
TATCTACTAAAGATTATGCATATACGTATTAATGTACTTCAATCATTAATTCATTATATATAAATATGTCCACTAAAGTTTATCATTATCCTTATGTATATATAATAAAGAAAGCCTAAGGCGGCTTACTAATTAATCATACACATGTATATATGATCAGTGTATGCGAGAGAAAAAGAGAAAGAAAAAAAGAAAGAGAGAATAGCGTAACGAAGAGAAAAAAGAAAGAACGTAAATTCCTTCGAATTTTCGGCTTCAATTTCTTGCAATCCGTAACTCCAATAAAAAATCTAATCCGGTAAAAATATTCGTAATTTTCTTCTCTACACGTTGGCACAATTTTTAATTAGTGGAAGTTGACAGTGACGTAGTTTCTTTATCCCTTGGGTTTGGCCAACGGGAGTTTTAGGAGGCACAGACGATTCTGGACATTTTCTTCTTCGATAGCTCGATCAGAAAATTTTTCCGGAACTTTGAATATTTGGATTCCGTACGAAAGTATGGTTTTGGTTTCTCGTAGTTAATATTTAACGTCACGTGAAAACTTAGGCTAGAAGACCTTAAGATAGGAATGAATTGAATGTATAATTGATGGATTGTGTATATGGTATAAAATGTGTGGTTTAGCTATTGTTAATGATTTGCTGTTGAAGTTGGTCGATTTGGAAAAAGATTTAATATTGGTATTAGTCTGATTTTAAGATAATTTGTTACTGGAAATAATTTGAATGACTAAGAGGTGTTTAGTTTGATAGTTGGGACCCTTGAAGGGTGGCAGAAATTTGAATTTTAGAGGAGATACTGCCAAAGTTTCTATAAGAATTGGAGTTTTGGTTTGAGGTGTTATTTTAAAAAAGGTAAGAGATTATTATGTGGCTTGTGTATTTGAGACTATTTGTTGACCCTCTGTCGCAAGATGTGATCAGACACTTTAACTCCCCGGATTCCTCCATGGGCATGCATATAAATATGAATATTGAATATTATTGAGCTTGGAGTTCGACTCCATGGAATACTATATTATTGAGCTTGGAGTTTAACTCCATGGAATACTACACTATTGAGCTTGGAGTGTGACTCCATGGAATATTATATTTGAGCTTGGAGTTTGACTCCATGGAATATTATTGAGTTTGGGGATGCGCGCACAGAGGGACTGTTCAATGGTTGACTACCAGGACATGTCGGGTTGGCTGTATAACCGACAGATGAGACTCATCAGCCATAGGACAGGCATACATCATATGCATTTGTTTGTTTGCTTGAGTGTGCATTGTATTGGTTGGCTTAACTGTTTAATTCTGCTTATCCGCTACTTGTTCTACTTGCTGTAAATGCCTCTCGATCTGTGTTTTCCTTGCTTGAACTGTATGTGTATGTTTTCTGAGGAATCCCTCTTGACGAAGGTGTGAGGGGAGAGGGTTGTTCCACCAGTGATTCGGAGGATTGGAGGAGACAGAACGTAAAGTATTAGGTTAAAGTTAGATTCAGAACTAGAATACCTTAGATAACTTACCTAACTTTTGGTTTAGTTTATTTACCTTAAGAATGATTCTGAGTGTCAGAGTTCTAGGAATGCCTCTGGCTTTCTCGAGACCTTTTATATTAACTATGCGGGCACCTTTACCATACTGAGAACCTCCGGTTCTCATCCCATACTATGTTGTTGTTTTTCAGATGCAGGTCGAGAGACACCTCGTTGAGCGTCTGGGTATCCTCCTTACAAGCGAAGAACTACCTTTTTGACTGTCATATTTTGATTTTTTGGGCTATGTATACATGTTTATAGAATCTCCACATGTACATTTTGTGTTTTGTCCCTCCTAGAGGTCGACTTGGAGATACAGGGGTTTATTTTGTAGTTTGAGTTTTATTTTGGGTTGTATATATATATAATCATATACTCTGGCCGGCCTTAACTTCGCAGGTCGAGTCTGGAGCTTGCTATCTGGGTTTTGGAACTCTGATATGTATATATGTTTTCAGCTTTCTTTTGATTTTTCCTGTCCGTTTTACAAATATCCATGCGAATGTGACACGATTTTCTATTTATCGTTTTTATTTAGCTTATCCTTCAAGGCTCCTAGATATGATTTCATCCAACTATATCTATATACATATATATCCTTTTCTTTTAGAGGTCGTAATACCTTGACACCTCTGCTTTACGACTTAAGCGTAATACTCTGTGTGGTAGGGTGTTACACTTATAATTCTTACCTTTATTTTTCAAACTGTTTCATTACATAATCTATCATAGGTGACACTATTGATAGAATCGTAGTTAGTAGCCCTTAGGTATGAAAAATAATAAACAGAAGAAGATCTATATTTGAGGTACGAATTTTTTAAATGATAAATAATTGTAACAATTTACTATTAATATTTATATATATATATATACACACACTAATTATACACGGTAATAATTAGCAAATATTTTCAATGGAAATACTTGCTACAATTAGGTAAAATTTATGCCATTATATTTTATTAATCTTTATGATTAATTCAATAAAGATACTTACTCAATATATATGTTATCTACATTAATTATATGCCAATATTTTTAGGAAAGAGTTAAAATAGGAGATATATAAATATATATAATATTATTGCTATATAGGAAGCATACATAAATTGCTACATTTTTTTATTATATTATACAACTTAAAATTATAGTATCATGTTATTATTAATTCTAGATACTTGCTATAATTATATCAAATTTAATTATGACTCTAAATAAATAAAATAGATAACATTCAATATTTTTTTCACATTTAATATTTATTGTAAATATAAAAAGTAAAATAATTAATGAAAAATATGAGCAAAAAATAAAACATATTAACTAAAATTCAATTTGTTATCTAGTTAATCTTGTGTCCATACGATATAACTTTACGAAAATGTTATGAATCACAACCTTTTTTGTTCTACAAAAAAAAACACTATATGTAGCCATTAGTAGTATAAAAATAATTATAAGAATTAATTATTGATATTGATATTAATCATAATTGATTATTGATACCTTAATTTTTTTTAAAATATGTTTTACCTTTTTAAAATATTATGTATGTACCGTAT
>NC_029789.2:145221788-145238782 GCF_000816755.2 Arachis ipaensis | reverse complement strand
ATTTTTTATTAATAATTTCTTTATTTTGACTATTATTATTATTATTATTATTATTATTATTATTATTATTATTATTATTATTATTATTAGGGTAAAAAACCCAAATGAGCCAAGGAGAGCTCATTTTTACCCAAATCCGCCAAATCAAATTTTGATACATCAATCCACCAAAGACCAATTATATATAATTCAAATCGATACGATTCGAACTCAATTTCAACGTAGTTCGAATTGAGTTAATTCGAATTATGACCAAATAAGGTGCCTTCATAATTCGAATTACTAGTATCACCAGCGTAGAGAGGTAGTTCGAATCTTCTTGATTCGAATTAGTATGGGTTGCTGTCTATGTGTAATTCGAATTGATATGATTCGAATTATATATATATGGTGCGAAAGAAGTTGATTCGAATTACTATGAAGCAGATGTCTATATATATGATATGTACATGAGTTGCTCTCAATAGAGGGATCACATGGCTAGTGAGGATAGTTTTCTAGTGTTGGTTCACCACAGAGGATCGATTAAGAGAAAAACTCGATCCGGTGTGAAGTTCACTGATAAGGATCCTCTCTGTATTATCGTGAGGCCTACCACGAGCTATGACGACCTTGTTAGCTCTGTACTGCTGAAGCTTGGTCTGGATGGTCTGAAAAGGGTTAAGAAGTTTTTCTATCGCATTCCAACGACGGTGCTCCAAGATACCGTGAAGTATGACTGTTTCACGATCGGGAGTGATGAGGACTTGCAGGTCATGTATCATTGTCGCCGGTAGTTTCCCGAGGTCAGGACACCGGAGCTGTTGGCAAAGTTGGTTGATGTGGTATCCAGCTCGGGGGGTTCGAACCGGAATACTCACACTTTAGCCACGGTGGCCGGTTCTAGTTCGAGACCTGCCGTTGCTTCTTCGTCTGTCCCTGCGTACGAGCCACCGACCCAGCCTGTGGCCTCCCCTTCGTTCGTTGTTGACCTTAGGGGCAATGTCGGCGACGAGGTTGGTATAGGGGAACATCTTCCGACCACATTACATTGTGCTACACCGGCTGGTGTTGGAGACGGATTTCTTGATGATCTATATGACGATGATGTTGAGCCAGATCTGATTGCCGATGACAGTGGTGACGACCTCGGAGCGAGTGACCCGAGAGGGGCCGAAGGTGGATCTAGTTCTGGCACACAGCAGTACCCACCCCATTTTTCTTCATTGGACCTGGATGCCATGAGGCAGGATGGGCTTCCTGAGCAAGGCACTGGATTTGGCGCTAGAGATGCAGACGGGTCTGCTGGTTTGACAGAGTTCCAGGTTGGTCAGTAGTTCCAGGATAAAGATGAGGCCCTGTTGAGTGTGAAGACTTACAGCATCCGCCGAGGGGTACAGTACAAGGTAATTGAGTTTGACTATCGCCGGTATGTGGGAAAGTATTCTGAGTTTGGGAATGGGTGCACATGGTTGATTCGGTTGAGTCTCCGGCGGCGCAAGGGCATCTGGGAAGTGAAACGGTACAACGAACCGCATACGTGTCTCGCCACCTTTATCTCCAGCGACCATAGGAGTTTGGATTATCATGTCATATCGACATTCATTATGCCAATGGTGAGGGCTGATGCATCCGTCAACATCAAGGTGCTCCAAAATGCCACGGCCGCCCACTTTGGATTCAGGCCGACCTACAGGAGGGTATGGATGGCGAAGCAGAAGGCTGTTGCCGTGATCTATGGTGACTGGGATGAGTCGTACAACAAGCTTCCTAGGTGGGTGTTAGGAGTCCAGTTGACCATGCCTGGTTCAGTTGCAGTCATTCGGACATGCCCTGTCCGAGTTGGGGGACAGCTCGACAAGTCTCAAGCTTATTTTCACAGGCTGTTCTGGACGTCCCCACCTTATATTGAGGCTTTCCGTCATTGTAAGCCGTTGGTAAGTATTGACGGCACCCATCTATATGGCAAATATGGGGGAACGTTGCTTGTCGCAATTGCACAGGACGGGAACTCCAACATACTGCCCGTGGCATTTGCACTTGTCGAGGGTGAGAATGCTGAGTCGTGGTCCTTCTTTCTCTCTCACCTCCCTCAGCACGTGACACCGCAGCCAGGTCTGCTAGTTATCTCGGACAGGCATAACGGCATCAAGGCCGCCCTTGAGTCTCCTGATGGGGGATGGCTACCTCCGGCTGCATACCGTGCATTCTGCATTCGACACATAGCAGCTAATTTCGCCCTCACCTTCAAGGGCAAAGATGATCGTAGGCTTCTTGTGAACGCCGCATATGCCAAGACCGAAGTGGAGTTCGATTACTGGTTTGACATTCTGCGCTCTGAGAACCCGGCGATGTGTGAGTGGGCGAACAGGATTGAGTATTCGTTGTGGACACAGTATTGTGACGAGGGGCGCATATTCGGGCACATGGCGACCAATATCTCTGAGTGTGTGAATTCAATCCTAAAGGGTGTCAGGAACCTCCCTGTGTGCTCGCTGGTGAAGGCCACATACGGCAGGTTGGCTGAACTATTCGTCCGCAAGGGGAGGGAGGCACAGGCCCAGCTGGGTACCGGACAACAATTCAGTCAATACCTGGTAAAGTGTATCGAGGCAAATCTAAAAATGGCTAGGTGCTTCACGGTGACTGTATACGACAGAGATAACTCGGAGTACACTGTGGCAGAGACGACTCCGATTGGTTCCTTCTCACTGGGAAGCTATAGGGTCTCATTGGGTTCTCAGACTTGTGATTGTGGATACTTCCAGGCACTTCATTTCCCATGTCCACACGCATTGGCATGCTGTGCCTACTCACGTGTGACTTGGCAGCCATACGTCCACCCGGTGTATCGACTTAGTTCTATTTTCAGTGTATATCAGATGGGATTCACCTCTCCCATTCCGGAGGGATTCTGGCCACCTTATGACGGACTGACCGTTATACCGGACCCGAGTATGAGGCGTGCGAGGGAGGGTCGTCCACGGTCCACTCGAATACGGACCAATATGGATGAGGCAGATCCGAACCGGCCTAAGAGATGTGGCCTCTGTAGGCAACCGGACACACTCGTCGTAGTTGTCCATGTTTTTGAATCATTTGCATCTCGATGCATAACACTTTGCATCGATGCAAATGTGTCTTTGAAGCTGAAACTTGAATTTTCAGCTAGGTTGCATCGATGCAAGATGAGTGTGCATCGATGCAAACCTTAAAGAATGGCTTAAAATCACTTCAAAATGCTTAGGATTGATCTCAAACTTGTTGGAGTCAATTCCTATGCTTTTGTACCTTTGAAAACAAGTTTTTAAACCATTTGGCTAGCATCGAATTGCAAGATGTGCATCAAAACATTTTGTGAGTGTGTGTTGAGAGATTTAGCAATTGGTTCTTAACAAGAAGTTACCTAAGTCCTAAGACACTATACTTGTCTTCAAATGTTGTGGACTTGAGTTTCTTGTTGTTGTTGTGTTGCTTTCAACTCTTCATTCCTCAACGTTGAATGTTGGTTGATCTTTCAACATGCTTGTTCATTCAAGTTGTTTGTTGGTTTGTCTATCATGTCGTTTGTTGGTTTGTCATTCATCAAAACCTACGAATACAAACTTCGCATACAAGCAACATGATTTACAATTTCCCCCTTTTTGATAATGACAAACCAATTTTGAGGATATGCATTTATAAATGATTTTGAAAGCAACAATAATGCACTTTGTTTTATAGAAAGCTTTGGAGAAGACTTCACAAAAAAATTTTGCAGGAGTTCCCCCTAAATATGTGCATTTGTTCCCTTAAAGGGCGTTTATCAAAGAAAACGATTTAGATATCAAAAGTTTTTGCTTAGCGGAAGTCTTTTTGAAATCATTGTTTCGCAAACTTATTTCTTCTTTTCAAATCCTCAAACTTCTTCTTTTTTAAAAGTTCAAAACTTCAAATATCAGGGAGCATAAGTTTCGCCATAATCAATGCCTTCCTCTTGATTATAACCTTTAGCTACCAATCTAGCTTTGTTTCTAACAATTGTACCATTTTCATCGAGTTTATTTCTAAAAACCCATTTTGTTCCTACAATTGTTTGATTACTTGGTTTAGGCACCAATTCCCAAACGTCATTTCGTTTGAATTGGTTAAACTCCTCTTGCATTGCCATAGCCCAATGTTCATCATTAATTGCGGACTCAATGGTAGATGGTTCAATTTGAGAAACAAAAGCACTATATGCAAATAAATTTCTAAAAGTGGATCGAGTTGTTACTTTATCCCAAATCTCTTTAGCAGTTTCACATGTAGAGATCTTCATATAATCATGCTCGTTAAGTGCACAATGAATGAAGTTGATGGCTTTATCATTCATTGCCACTTTCTTCCAATCATCGTCACTATATTCATCTTCTCCTTTCGGGACTTGCTTTGAGACGGAGACTTCTCCTTCTTTAGCGCTTGTTGTCTTTGTTGGAATGTGATTTCCATTCTCAATCACTTTCCAAATTCTCACATCTTGAGAACGGAATGGTTGATCTTTCAACATGCTTGTTCATTCAAGTTGTTTGTTGGTTTGTCTTTCATGTCGTTTGTTGGTTTGTCATTCATCAAAACCTACGAATACAAACTTCGCATACAAGCAACATGATTTACAGTCCACAGGCCGGAGGACCCCGCCATGCAGGGTGAAATAAATCTATATGTCCAGTTTTATGTTCTGCTGCATTATTAGTTTGATGTTTTGTACCTTTTTTTTCCAGAAAACAATGTACTAGGTTTGCTAAGTAGTCGGTTTACAGTGCTGAAAAATCCGTCTCGTATTAGATATGTATGGCAAACGTGTTACTAATAATAGAAATAATTTGCATAAGGAGAATACACTATTTATCACCGTCACTGATAAACAATAATGCAAAATCGAAGTCACTGCCGCAGGCTCCGATGAACTAACGAAATAAAATAGTACACTGATAATAAAAATATATAACATACAACAAAGATAACAAAATAAAATACAACATTGATGGCAGATATATATAACGTCCAACATAGATAACAACATGAAATACATCTCGGATGACGGAAATATATAATGTACAAAAAGGATCACGATATAGCACATAACACATATCACAAATCATCTAAATAGGTGCGACCCCGTCCCACAACGAGGTGGGACCCGTGTCCTATGACCTCTCCGGATAAGGGGCTCCTCATCCTCGATCTCGTCCTCCTCGTCCTCCGGGGGGTGGCTGTGCAGGCACCCTAGACTGGACATGTAGGGGTTGGGAGGAGGAAGGTCCGGCGACTGAATGTGACGGAGCAATACGTGCTGATGCTGGGGTCCCACCCAAGGCGAAAGGCTGAAAAGGGCCGACCGAGGGAGGCTCATTCAGATCGACATCTAGCGCTCCCTGTGTCCTCGTCGTCTGCACCCGTCAACGGGCTGCCTCATCCTCCTGCAACATGGTGGTGATCTCATCCAGAAAATGTGATCCACCAAAATCCGCGTCAATCCCATCACCGACAAGAAACTCTGAAAACGTCGATCCCGGAATCACCCATGGCGTATTCTCCTAAGGTGTCTGGTCGTCAGTGGAACACTAACGAAGTAATCTCCGAGCATCCCCTCTCCAAGCCCAGTGTCAGCATGGGTCGATGGATCTCCCATATCAGATCCATACCACTCTCCACCATGTCCACCATGAGCGGGCCTAACATCCCCCACTGGAGCTCCTCCTCCAGCTGCATGATCACCACGATCAGGGCTATCCTGCCTAGGAGCAGCCCCCCTCCTCCTGCCTCCACGCCCTCGTCGTCGACCACCGCCCCTACCAGCCTCATGGCCCTCCTCCATAGCCTGGTCCAGCCATCTCCACTCACGCTGGCTACGACGTGTCCCAACTCGAGCTCTCCTCTCAACTCGGCGCCTGTCAGGAATGTCGTCAACTCGGTCCATATCTGGAACTCGGCCGGCACCCCTCTGTGTCGCCTCAACCGGAATAGGAATACCTCTCGGATCCCCCAAGTACATCTCAGGTGACAAGAACCTCTTTCCATGCTGATGCCACCCGGCCAAGAACTCATGTGAGGGTCCCAGGTCATCGACAACATCGAACCGTAACACATGATCTGCACGTGTCTCCCAGTGAAGATGCCAATGCTGTAAATGGGACGGGAACCAACGGTCACCACCTCTCCCGTCCTTCGACATCAAGAAGTCGATGTTCAGGGCGGGATGTGGGGGTGGCTGTACGCCGCCGAACTGTGGTAACACTCTATCAACCTGATGCCACTCAACCACCGTAAAATATATCAGGGACGTCACACACCGCCATAACATCGTATACCGAGGCTCCAAGACCTCCGGATGGACAACCTGGAGGACGTCGGGTGTGCTGTAGGGCATCCATATGAACTGAAAAAAGGAATTCAAATCCATTTGACAAATTCGTTAAACCATATAAACTAAAAGAAGCGGAAACTACACATATGAGCTTAGCTTACTTACATCCCGAGCCTGTAACAAGTCAATCCTCAGCCGAGCCATCTGCACCCGAGGTCCCTTCTCGCTAATCCCAGGATTGTATCCTGACCACCTGAATGGGAAATTAAACATAGTATTGCATTCATGAATTGAACCGCTAGCAAAACCGCAATCAAAACCGCACACTCAAACCGGATCCAAAATATTAGAAAAAGAACCACATGCAAATCCACTTAATAAAACTACGGGCAAAACCACTCATTAAACCACTCATTAAACCACTCATTAAACCACGGGCAAATTCACTTACAAAAACCACGGCCAAATCCACTTACAAAAACCATGGGCAAATCCACTTACATAAATCGCATGCACTACAACAAACCAAAACCACTGACATAAACCGCAAATAAAACCGCCTTTAAAACCACTATCATAAACCACTTTAAATACCGATTTACAATACCACTAACATATACAAATATAATAAACCACCATAGTAAACCGCTAACCTCGTCGTTGATCACCCCGGCTATATGAGCGACTCCATTCAGTCGATACAGCCTTCCCGGATCGTCCCCATCGCCTAAGTATGCCGCTACAGACTTTCTCGAGCCGATTTTGGGTCGCTTTCTCTGGGATTTTGTGGGTTCTCAGTTTGAAAAACTGATTCGAATGAACTAGGTTTGAACTCCTTTTATAGGAAATTCACTTGTAATTCGAATCAATAAGGTTCGAATTACCTATTGGGACGAAATGTGTGTAATTCGAATTGATACATTTTGAATTACTTTAAGTTGCAATATGAGAGTAATTCGAATCAAGTCGATTCGAACTCTCCTAAGCCACGTGGTCTATGTAATTCGAATTGACATAATTCGAACCTTGCATGCCTAATTCGAATCTAATTGATTCGAACTACGTGGGAAGAGTCCTTGGGAGTAATTCGAATTGAATCAATTCGAATTATGTGCAAACCTAATTCGAATCCTTTTGATTCGAATTATATAAAAATGTGTTCTGGTAGATTGATGTATCAAAATTTGATTTGGCGGATTTGGGTAAAAATGAGCTCCCCTTGGCTCATTTGGGTTTTTTACCCTTATTATTATTATTATTATTATTATTATTATTATTATTATTATTATCCACTAATTGATATCAAATTAAATGGGTCACTATTAATGTGTGCATCAACTATATATCTTCTAATAAAATTATTACACTTGAATAAGAATTAGAACTATATCAATTGATATAATTAGAATGATTGATAAGTAGTTTAATAACGCATTGAATATTGATTTGATATAATTATAACGAAGATATTTTCTTAAATTAATTGAAATATAAAATAAGAAAATAAGGTGATACATATATCCAAGAAAGAAAATAAACTTAAAAATCAGGAAAAAAAAGAAATTTTATATTAAAAAATATAAAAATAATATATTCAAAAAGAATAGTCGTAATATATAAATTGAGTCAACAATAATTTAAATTTCTCTAAAACTAATTTAATCAAATACCAATATTAGAAATAAATTACTTAAATAATATTTAATCTATTCTAGTCCTTAGACACGTAAAGATTAGAGTCATTCTCGTAACGACAACCAACTGAAACAACATCGTAAGTTCAAACATTTAGAATTCATGCAAATTCAGACTATTCCCTTGTTCTTTGAAAACTTTCTATATCCCTGATAGAGTTGAATCGCAATTCCTTTTATGGAAAAAGAGTTATGGAGGTGGCTTTGATGTGTTGAAGACCAAAATTCAGAAGTCACTATTTATATTTGAGTGTGACACCTATTAAACCCTAAAGGCCAAATAAAATAGTATCTCTGGTTTTATTCTCATTTAATTCTAAATTAAAAGTAATAATGACTTATTTAATTCAGCATTTATGATAGTAAATGAGATGACCATTATATAAATCATTTAATATAAAATAGCTTAATTTACGATTAAAATTATTATGTGTATTGCCCATAAATAGATTAGGAAATAATAATTTTGTAACAAAATAATCATTCAATTTGAATTACAATTAATTGATTGATAGAAATTATAATAAATTGTATGATATTTAAATAATTAAATGTAAGAACCGCAATTAATCGAACCGGTTAAATAAGTGGTTACATTGCCCAAATTTTATTCTAAAAAGTTAGAGTAAGAATTTGACGTTTTAAACATCATTTTTGAACTCAATGGGTCCTTCCAAGTCAGAAAATGTGTTTTCTGCGAAAAATCGTAAAAAACCGCGAACCGACAGTTGAACCGATTGAACCGGTTCAAGTCTGTCCGGTCCTGCGCGAGAAAAAGTTGAAACAGTCAAAAACCTTAGAAAAATATTAGAAATAGAAAACTGGGCGTTAATTTTAAAGGTTTGGCCCGAAATTGGGCCAAACAGACTAAAAATGCTAACGGGTTGAACCGAGCCCAAGTCCAACATATATAAAGGTTCATTTAATGAACCCTAGCCTCCATAAACACACACACTTCAGATTTGAGAGAGGGAAGGAGAGAAAGAAGAATCCTTAATCACTCAATCTTCTCAAACTCATATCTTGAGCTATAGAGCTCCGATTTGCGTGCCGTCAGCGGCTACGCATTCCTTGCGAAGAGTCTACAAAACCCATCCAAGAAACTCTAGAGATAAGCTCGAAATTCTTCCAGTTCTGCTCTCCAAAATTTCGGATTACATTAGGGTTTTGGGTTAAATGAGTTTTTGTGATTTTGGATGTTTAGGTTTGCTCTAATCCTTGCTTAGCCTTGGATTTTGGCCATCAAATCTATTGGGAGAGGTAAGAGATACTAAAACCTTGTGAAATTTAATTTATGTTGAGCCCTAGGTTGATTTGTGGTGATTTATATGTATATAGCTTGATTATTGTGAGTTTGGAGCTTGTTGGTGCTTGTTGGAGTTACATTGGTGGTTGGATTTTGGTTGAAAGCTCATTTGGTTCATATTGAGAATCGGCCAAGGTATGATTTTGATTTTCTCTATGTAGTATATAATATTCATGGACACTTAGACTTCCTTTTCCTCTCTTGTTTATCTTTATCATTACCTTTTAGGTTTCTTATCACGCAAGTAATTCTATTCCTCGAGCGTTGCGCTTTTCATTTTGCGAATTTGTTTTACCCGTTTTCCAAGGCTCCTAGTGTATTATCTCTTTTCACTATTATATGTATATTATAACTTATTAGAGGTCCGTAACACCATACTACCTCTATTCTATGACTTAAGCGTAAAACTCTATGTAGTAAGGTGTTACATCTTATATCTCTTTTAATTTATCGAGTAACCAATGAAATAAAATATTACTATTTACAGTATAAATTAAATAAAAAACATTTAACCTGTAACCTTATAGTAGAAAAAAATAGTTATTATGACAAAAATTAAAATTGTCAATGGTACAATAGCACTATTTCAATTCAATTTTGTGAAAAAAATCGAAACTAAATTTATTAGGTATTAAATAAAATAAAATAAAATATTATTAACACTATAAATTAAATAAAAAATACCATTACTTTTAGAATGAAAAATTATATTTTTAAAAATAAATAAATAAATATTTAATACCACAACTTGTAACACCCTACTACAAAGAGTTTTACGCTTAAGTCGTAGAACAGAGGTAGTGTGGTGTTACGGACCTCTAATCAGAAAATATTTTAATAGTGAAAAGACATAATATACTAGGAGCCTTGAAAAATGGGTAAAGCAAATTCGCAAAATAAAAAGCGCAACACTCAGAGAACGGAATTGCTTGCGTGCTAAGAAACCTAAAGGTTAAAAATATGAATAAACAAAAGAGCGAAAAGAGAGTCAAGAATACAGTGAAACTAGCTCCTGACTCAGCCTGCGAAGCCAAGGCTGGCCGAAGAATATATACATATATATACATAAGTATCCCAAATACCCAAAATACAGAAACAAGTCCCTAACTCTCCTGTAACCTCTATGAGGAACAAAATAATGAAGTTTCTAGGAGAGTAGGCTACTACATATATACATACATATACAAACTGAAAATCCCAAAATAACTCTGGAACTACTCCGCTTCAGGGAAATCTAGACGCCAAGCAAGGAGCCTCTCGACCTGCATCTGAAAACAACAACACAGTATGGGGTGAGAACCAGAGGTTCTCATCATGGTAAAGCTGTCACACATATAATAAATAAGGTCCTGGGAATGCCAGAGGCAATTCTAGAACTCCATCATACCATTATAAAACTTAATTTCTGAACAGAAGCCATAAAAAGGGGAAGGTGATCTAAGTATCCTAAACTTACTTACTACTTACTTTAAATCCTAGCATTAACACCCAAACCAATCCACCCTTCCTCCGATCCTCCATCATCCATGAGTCAGTAGAGACAAACAAACAAATAGTTTCATGCACAAGTAGGAAACATGTAGTGCAAATAGTAAATATAGCAGTTAGCAGGGTATATATTCAATTAGGCAATACCAAATAATGCATAGTAGACAAAACAAACAAATGCACATGATGCATGCTTGTCCTATGGCTGATGAGGCTCATCTGTCGGTTATCCAGCCAACCCGACAAGTTCGAAAACCTTAGACTGTCCCCCATCGCGCATCCCCATGAGTCTATGCATAGATTCCACATTCATTCATCATTCAAATATTCATTTATATATCACTCAATGGGGGATATCCATACCTGGGAATTTATACGTGCCCGGTCACCCTTACGACGTAGAGTCAACAGAGTATCAAGATTCAACCTAGAACATGTGGTGGCAAGCCACGGTTCTGTTACCCAGGAAAACTCGTATATCAGATAACATCATTCTTAAGCCATTTCATGTTCATAATCATTATTTAATCATTCATCAAAGCCATGGCATCATAACTTCTTTCAATATCCATCTTTTTTTTCTTATAAATCCTCATGTTTTCCCTTTTCTTCATTCCCAAGTTACCCTATTTTTCTAGCTTCATCTAGCTACTGGACTTAGTACTCTACCTTATGTTTAAAAGGATGAAAATGGAGGTTTAGAAGTGAAAATCAGGTTTAAAACACAAAGATCCAGTTTTGCAGCAAGCAGGGGCCACGCGTATGCGTGGTAGTATGAAAGGTAGCACGTGCGCGCATTCCCTTACCATGCGTACGCGTAGGTGAGAACAGCATGTCACGCGTACACGTGGGTCATGCGTACGCGTGGTCATGCATGTTGGCTCATTGCGTGCACGCATGGGCTACTCGCGCTTGCGCGGTTTAAAATGCCATGCCATGAGTGCGCGTGGGCCACGCGTACGCGTAGATGTACATTTTTCCAAAAAAATAACAGATTGCCCAGAAAGCTGCAAAACCAGAATTTGGCCACCTACATACACATTTTTCACACCAAACTTCCGTCGTCCATAACTTTCTCTACAAAAATCCATTTTTTACAAAATTTATATCGTTCAAAAGCTTGCAAAATCATCTTTCATTTGAAACAAACCGCATTTTCATTCAAAATTTGAGGAGCAAGTTATGAACTACCAAAATTCATCAAAAACCACTTTTTACTAAAACATGCCAAACCCCATTTTTCATCAAATTCACACATCAACATCCACAAAACCTGCTCATATACAACATATCAAGTCCCTTTTCATTATCACCAACCACCAGCACATTAATGCTCATACCATTCTATAAAATCCATACAATAACTTCAATATTCAACATTCCAACCACAAGCTACAACTTTAAAAAAATTCATTAACTTACTTCTTTAATTCATTAATAACAACCCATAAATCATCATTAACCAATCAACAAGCCATAACCACAAAATCTCATCAACATATACCCAGAACATCATCAACTCACCATTATTAATTCCAATAACACATATTCATTAACACCAATAACTCATTCTCATTAACTCCAACATAAGCCCAATCATCAATTTACCCATCAACATCACAAAACTAATCATTCAATGCATCTAGCCATTTTAACTTATCCTATAGTTCTCTAGCCTATGTTTTCACACAACCTTATATATTAAATGCGCGAAACCTAAACCATACCTTGGCTGATTTCCGCGTATATATCCAAGGTAACCCACAAGGCAAAGTTGTAAGCCTCACCCACCAAAAGAATCCAGCAACTAGAACTTTTCACCAAGCTTCCAATTAAGCTTCCAACATCTCCAATTGTCTCATATTACATATTTACATGTACCTAACATAATTATCACAATCATATTCCCAAAATTCAATACTCAAAACACCGAATTAATGAATTGACTAGAGTTATAGGATTCTCACCTTACCAATGGGAAATTGGGACAAGACCCGGCAAGTCCACCAAGTTAATTTGATCCTAAACACCAAAATTGAACAATTTTTAATATAATTGTTCATGAATTTTCGAAATTGGAGAAATCTGGCTAAGAAGAAAATAGTGATTTACCTATCAAACGGATCCAGCTTTTGCATGCCAAAATGAAGAAGAAAATGAGCTTCAGCTCATTTAAGTGATGGATCCGGTTGGGCCCACAGGCCCGGTTTGGATCCGGTTCAACCGGTTCTATCCATCCGGTCTAATTTTGGGTCAAATTTTTCAAAATTAGTATCAAAATTCTCGTTTTGAAGAGATTTATCCTATTTTGATATTAGTTTTACATTTTTAATTTACCTAATTAAAATTGTTCATTTCTTCAAAAATATTTTTTGTTCTACTGAGCCTGTTGAGGTTAATTGCATGGGAGAAATTTCTATGCCATCTCTTAGCCAGGATGCTTGTGATAATTTGTCTAAACCGGTAACAATGTTGGAGGTTAAAGAAGCTCTGGATAATATGAACTCGTTCAAAGCTCCTGGGCCGGATGGTTTTCAAGTTTTTTTCTTCAAGGAATATTGGGATGTGGTGGGTCATGAGGTATGACATACTATTCAGAAAGCATTCTTAGGGGAGACGTTAAGCCATTCTTTGTTGGAAACTTTTATTGTTCTTATCCCTAAGTGCGACCCTCCAACTAGATTGAAGGATTTTCGGCCAATAAGCCTTTGTAATGTAATTTATAAGCTAGTGACTAAAGTACTGGTTAATAGATTATGACCATTTTTGGATGAGATTGTTAGCCCAACTCAGGAAGGGTTTATTCATGGTAGAGGAGCACCTGATAATATTATTGTCGCCCAAGAAGTTCTTCACTTTCTTAAGCAGACAAAGTCTAGAAAAGGAGCTATGGCTTTTAAGATTGATTTAGAAAAGGCTTATGATAGAGTTGATTGGAATTTTCTTGAGCACACTCTTGAATCTTTTGGCTTTCCTTCTCTAATTATTCGGCTTGTAATGAATTGTGTTCAGGCCTCAAATCTTTCCATCCTTTGGAATGGGAATAGATTGGACAGCTTCCAACCTCGCAGAGGGCTCAGGCAAGGAGATCCAATTTCTCCGTATTTATTTGTTTTGTGCATGGAGAGATTAGCATGCTTCATTTCCAAACAAGTTGACGAGGGTATTTGGGATGGTGTGGCTGTTTCTAGAGGGGGACCTAGAGTTTCTCACTTGATGTTTGCAGATGACCTCCTCCTTTTTTGTAAAGCGAAGAAAAGTCAAGTTTAGAATGTTGTGCACACCTTGGAGTTGTTCTGTAAAGCTTCAGGTATGAAGGTTAACATTGAAAAATCTAAAGCTATTTGTTCTAGAAATATCTCTAATAGAAGTAAGGAAATGTTGTCTGGTGTTTCTCATATTCCTTTTACTAGTGACCTAGGCAAATACTTGGGGGTGAACCTTAATCATCCTCGAGCTGCTAGATCTATTTTTTCGGACTCTTTAGAGAAGATCAAGAATAGGCTGGCTAGTTGGAAAGGTCGGATCCTTAATAGAGCAGGCAGGCTTTGCTTAATTAAATCTGTTGCTTCTTCTCTTCCTATTTATCAGATGTAAGTGACTCTTTTTCCTACTTCGATTTGTCAAAAAATTGATTATGTGCTTAGACAATTTTTGTGGAAGGGAAAGGTGGGGGAGCGTTGCTTAAATTTGGTCAAGTGGAGCAAAGTTGTCACTCCAAGAAAATATGGAGGCTTGGGAATTAGAGATACCCAATGTGTAAATTTTGCTTTACTCGGAAAGCTTGTTTGGCAATTATTGCATAATAAAGATAAGCTTTGGGTAAGAATTATGTTGGCAAAATATTTATCTGGGAGTTCTTGCTTTTCACCCAATTTTTCTAATAATGTTTCAAGCACTTGGCGAGCGATTTATAAGACAATAGAAAAGCTTCGTGATGGTTTTGATTGGTGTACAGGCAGGATGTCTCAATCCTTTTGGTATCATGCTTGGCGACCATGTAGAACGCTAGCTCCTTTGGTTCCTTTTGTGCACATTTCTGATTCTCACTTGAAGTTAGAAGATGTCTGGCACCATGGGCATTGACGGTGGGATATTCTTTGCACAATAATTCCGGAAGAAGTTAAACTTGATTTGATGCTCTTTGATCCTATCAAGCAGGCAAGAGATAAAATAGGTTGGTTTTGGACAAACTCAAATACTCTCACCTACTCGACTAAAAGCGGGTATGAATGGATATTGAAGAAGAAATTTGGCTGGAATGATAATGAAAATTGGCTTTGGTTTTGACGCTTGAGAATACCGGAGAAGATAAAGTGTCTGCTCTGGCTTTGCCTCAACAACGAAGTTTCCATAGCTAGTTACCGGTTTCAAAGAGGTCTTTCTACTTCTGATTTTTGTCAGAGATGTTATCTTGCTCTAGAGGATATTAACCACTACTTTAGGACTTGCCAAAAAGCTCGTCAGATTTGGATTAGCTTAAATTTGGGAATGACCGCTGAGGACTCTAGTTTGGATTTTGTGTCTTGGATTCGTTCTAACCTCAACAAAAATGAATTTCTCTTTGTAGCGGCCTTTTGGTAGATTTGGAGGGATAGAAACAATGGCATCTTCCACCAAGATAATCCATGGAGTAAGGAGAAAATTGTTCACTTAGTTAAACATGCTACTCGAGATTTCTCTGATGTTGTTATCAACCAAAAATATATTATTCCTTCTTCTTTGAAATATAACTGGGAACCACCTCTAATGAATGTCTGTAAAGTGAACTGCGATGCAAGTATTTTTGAAAATGAGCTATTAGCTGGCTTTGGATGTATAATCAGAGACAGCATGATTTAAGAATGACTTTTATCAAAATTATAAATACATAATAAAAATTTAGAGTACATTAAAATAGTACCATAATAAAAAAAATTTAAATATTAAATTAATAGTGTAAATTTTTTAAGTGAACAATTAACAATCATAATACACTGTATTATAGATATATGTAACATAGTATATTAGAAATAATTGAAAGTTTACTAAGTACGAATTAAAGTTTTTAAAAATGATAATTTATACCCACTAATATTAACACCGTTCTATCTATTACTTGGATTTGGACCAATTTTATTATTATTATTATGAGTATCTGAATGTTTAAAAGCAAATCTAATATAGCATGAGATTAATGTATTTTTAAAATCTATTAATGTATTAAATAATATTAATAAGAGATGAAATGAGAAGAGAAAAATGGGTAAAAGGTGAAAGATAACATGTAAAAGTTACGTCAAGGTGGTGGCTAAATGGAGTAATCGAAGTTTTTTTAGAGATGAATAACTGGCATTGACATTAAGTGGATAAGTTAATTAGAAAGGGTAATACTGGAAATAAATTTTGGACACCAAACTCATGTATTGCCATTATATATTGTTATAGATATGAGTATTTAAATGTTTAAAAGCAAAACTAATATGGCATGAGATTAATGTATTTTTAAAATCTATTAATGTATTCAATAATATTAATAAGAGATGAAATGAGAAGAGAAAAATAGGTAAGAGGTGAAAGATAACAGGTGAAAGTTACGTCAATGTGGTGGTCAAATGGAGTAATGGAAGTTTTTTCAGAGATGAATAACTGACATTAAGTGGAGAAGTTAATTAGAAAGGGTAATACTGGAAAGAAATCTTGGACACCAAATCCATGTATTGCCATTATATATTGTTATAGATATATTGTTATAGATGTTTAGCAAATTAAAAAAAAAAAACTATAGTCATTAACCAAATTCTAGTTGTGCAAAAAATTAGCAAAAATGGAGAAGAAAAAAGAGGTATAAAATTATGTGAGAGAAGATAAAGAAAATATGTAAAGTGAATATTGATTTATATAGTAAATATAAGAACGAATGATGAGTATGAAAGAAGAGAAGGAATTAGATTTTAATTAAATTCATACCTATTAAAAAGAATTAGCATTAACATTAAAAACAATAGTGTAACCTACATAAAAAAAAAGGTAAAAAATATAAAAAGTTAAGGTTAAGAAAAAATCCTATAATATTATAGAAAGATAGGTTATTATTATAAGATAAAAGTATTATGAGAATCCTATGACATAATGCAAAGATAGAAGTTTTTATTTGTGATCGTTAAAGTGGCAGTTATAATATCTGATTATATAAAAAAAATTAAAAATATATGTTTAG
>NC_029789.2:145210412-145221778 GCF_000816755.2 Arachis ipaensis | reverse complement strand
TTTAAAATTAATATTACAATTGATTACATTTAAAATAGATCGATTATCTTAACTTTAGTGAAAGCTTAAAAGAATTTGTACATTTAATTTTTATTTTTTGTAACATATGATCATTTTAGTGGGATCTTAAAAATAAATTTTTTTTTGTACATTAAATTTTATTACGTGTAACTTTTCATAATTTTAATGAAAACTTAAGGTAGAATTTACATGGATTTTACTAGATTTTAATTAGGTGTAACGTTTTATAATTTTAATGGGATCTTAAGATGGAATTGGCATTAATTTTATTCCTCGTAACCGCTTGATAAATTTAATGGGACCTTAAGATTTAAAAAATAAATAATGAGACATAAAGAAAGAGAAGTAAAAAACTAACAACAAATTTAAAGTCATTTAAACTGAAATAGCATTATGCTAAAAACCTAAAAAATTAAGAATAAATTTAGAAGCTATCTTTAACTGTCTTTTAATATATTACTAATAGATTTTATTGCATTTGCACTATTTCACATTTTCACTTCAATTTAAGGAAGATGCTAGTTTTGCTTCTATCTCACTGAGGCTATGTTTGGTTGGAAGGAAAGAAATAGAGAGGAAAGAAATAGAAAGGAAAGAAAGGAAAGAAAAGAAATTGAGTGGATTTTTATTTTCTTTAGATGTGTTTGGATGAAAGAAAAATAAGAAGGAAAGAAATAATATAAAAAGACAATTTTACCCTTATGTTATAAAATATATTAAAAAAAGTAAAGGGGTAATATTGGAAGTAGAGAAAGAGAATTAGTTTTCTCTCCATTTTCTCTCTATTGTTGGAGTGAAAGAAAATTAGTGGGTCCCACCAATATTTTTCTATCCCATTTTCTTTCTTCTCCTATTTCTCCTCCCAACCAAACAAAGAAAAATAACTATTTTCCTTCCAATTTCTTTCCCTTCCTTTTCCTTCCTCCCATTTTCAGCTCAAACAAACACACCATGAATATATCCACACACGTCAAGCGAAAATTGGTTGGATTTCTGCTTCACATGTTCTTGGGAATTTCCTTGCTCGGTTTCTTCCCAAAGCTACATTTTCATGGTGCATAATTATACATCTGTAATTACCTTTTTATGCATATTCATATCATATTTTGAATCCCTTTTTGGATGCTTCCTGTTGACAATGAATCTTAGTAACAAAGTACACTGCTTCACTGGTTTCAGGTTTCAATAGCACTCTTGATATTTTGTCCTGTTTATATGCAATTCTTCCTCATTGAGACGGTGAAAGTTGCTCCGAGAAACAATCATGAGTCAGGATGCTACATGAAAGTAGTTGATTTTCTCAACCAGAGATACAAATCTATGAGAAAAGCTGCAGAAATAGTCATGTTCAGGTTGTTATTAATTTTAGGATTCATTTGTCTTTTTTTTTTTTTTAATGTGCAGTGCTCGAGTTCTAAGTAATTGTATTTTCATTTTTCAGTCCAACATTGAGGGGCATGGCTACTGTCACCTTCTTTTACAAGTTGGGAATGTCAGGCATAAACAGTGTTTTACCGGTATGCTTGCAATTGAATAAAACTTGAGATTAAATATTTTCAGATAATTGGTTCACTAGCATATTGTACCAAGTTTTTATGTTTTGTACAATTCCTTGCCCAGTACTATTTGAAAGCCGTTTTCAATTTCAACAAAAATCAGTTCTCAGAACTTCTGATGATGGTTGGAATGGGTTCAATATTTTCACAGGTCCATAAGTTAGCATATAGCTTGTCTAAAATTGTTTACAAAATTTTATTTGACATAGTAACTTACATTCAATTTTTTGCTCCCAGATGGTGGTGCTTGCCATACTAAATCCACTGGTTGGAGAGAAAGTGATACTTTGCTCCGCATTTTGATGCATTGCTTGCATCAATAGCATATGTAAGTTATTTATACTAGTGTATTAATAAGTAACATAGCAATGATGCCAATCCCAAATTCCCAATCCCATTCTTTATGGATTTGTATCCACACAATGAAGGTTAAGCTGACAGCACCACCAAGACGCACTGCAAGCAAGAGTGTGTTGAAAAATTACAAATTATAAATATGAAAAAGATTGAGAAATTTGGTACATAAATTTTTTGGTCTAAACTGTCTTTTACTTCCATGAAATAAAATACTTATTATTTTGATTAATTTCATATGTATTACTATTACTATAATATACATTTAATAAATTTTAATAACGATACATGATACATATACAACTTGTTATAATAAGAACATAACAACACCTTTGATTCTTAACAATTCTCACATGTTTTTTTTAGTATTTTTTTGTCTCTAACATTTTTTAAATTATTTAAAAATATTTTTAATAGTTAATATGATTTAATTTTATTTTAAATGTTTAAAATAAGTTTTGATTATAATTTGATCGTTAATTTTGTTGTGACAAGTAATCATGTACTATGGTGGTTTATTTACAAGAGTGAGATTGTGTGTTACCATTTGATTGTTTCAAGAATTTAAACCTGGGGATGCATTTAAAGTTAATTATCTTAAAGCATTGGTGTTTGTTAACAATTACAATGTTATTCTTAGAATAGGATTCGATCACAAATAAGTCTTCAATATTCTCTGTTTAACGTTATTCTTATCTATGAATGCAGGATTTTTTTTATTGGTATCAATTTTCTGGTAACATCATACACAAGCACAAACACCTCCTTTAGAAGGGTGTTACAGTATAAAATTTGACTGAGAGGTATATTTATCCAATTATGTATGAAGAAGTAACAGTAAAATTCAATAGAGCAAAATTCAATAGAACAGTAAATTGACAAAGTGTTAAGTGACATGATAATAACAAATGAAATAATAAAGGAATTAAGATCCATCGAGAGACCTGGAAAAAGAAGGAGTTTAATAATCAGGAAGAGAATAGCAAGAAGAAGAATACAAGAATACAAGGTTCAGAGAATTGTCATCAGAAACGCTTAAAGAGCATTGATCAATTGAATACAAGCATATTTATTTATGGGGAATCAATAATTGATCCCTATTTTTCACACTTAATAATAATAATATTTGGATTCAAACAAACATTACACAGGTATTATAATGAGATTGGACATTGTTTTGCATAAAGTAACATCTGGAGATCTATCAATAGGACATGGAATAGGTCCTGCTAAATTAGCATCAAGGCACAGGCGAATCTCCGATAATAACACATCATTCTGATGTTGGACGCACAGAAGTTCGGGCTCAACTTGATTAGTCTTAGTGTTTTTTATTGCATTGACAATGTCAGTGCGACTATAAGTTTTAGTTCCATCTGGAATTATTCCAGCATTCTTCAATTCGGCTAGAATGTCCAAACGATGTGTAATAAATACAGCCTTTCCAAAATATTTAGATTGATCAAACCTTTCAGCGCTACACGATCCGTGTTTTTCCCATTGCTGCGTCCAAAACTTCATATTCGATACTCGTGGTTTTAGACTTGGCCAATAATGCTCTAAGTAACGTTGCAATGTCGATGTCTACGAGAATAAATCATAAAAATAATTAATAATTAATTTATTATGTAACAAGATAAATGAAAATAGATAAAAGTCTAATTAATTAACTCACCATCAAAGTTTGGTCAAAATGATGCTTCTTCTCTATCTGAGCACAATTTTCTGGCCAAGGAAGCGAGAAATTTGTAGGCCAAAGACCGTGTATTGTGAAATGCTGTGGGAGGTTTGTCATCATCCTTCCAGGTGCATGGATACGAGTAAAGGTTGTTGGCCAAACAAGGGCAAGTTTAAAATATTCATAAGAGGCATTAGTAAGATGAACTGAGGATGCAAGCAGGATAACATGAAAAACAATGAAAAGTGAGTTCATATTGGAAGTTTAGAAAGTTTAGAGGGTTTTGGAGGGAAGGGAGCGAGTTGCAGAAAGCGATGGTTGTTCTCCTCCCTCCCTCCCTCCCTCTTATAAATCAGAAATGAGAATTGAATAGCCAAACAGCATATTTCATTGTACATCAATGATATATACTAAAGAAGAAATGCCGTAATGGCAACATGCATAAAGGAGAAAAGCTACTACTAGCAGTATGGGTCACTGAACTGGAAATCAAAACATGACATGTTTCAAAGCAAATTAAACTACTGCAACTCATAGTTTCGGAACCGAACCGGTTATCTAATCAGTCAGAACTCACCAGATCGGGACCAGCTTCTGGTTGCGCCAAGGAAGCTGATGGCGAGACTCGAAGCAAGAAGTCGAAAACCACAACCAACTGAGGAGAGAGGCGAGAAGCGACGAGAGAGAGAGAGAGAGCTGGGCTGGGGGTGGTGTCGTTTTGGAAGTTGAGGTGAGAGTGATACTCTGATAGAGGTGGGGATGGGCTCAGGAAAGACTAAGCTAGGCTTCTTTTATTTTTTTGAAAATAAAAACATCAAACAACGTCTTTTTGCCTTTGGGCTTGGGTTTTTCTAATTTTTTTTTTTTTAATTTCAACCGGTCCGAATTTTTTAAATCTGTTCGGTTCATTGCTTTTTCTAAACCGGTCAGGTCTAATCAATTTTTACGGTTTTTACCAATTCTCTTCTTTGTCCAGTTTCTTACACTATCTGGACGGTTTTAATAATTATGTTGTAATTTAATGTTGTTACCTTAAATGGATTTTCAAATTTAATTCAATTCCATTACATGTCTCCTTATGATAAATATTATTTTCATACTAGTATTTTTTTTAACAACTGTACATAGATTTTTTAATTTGTTAACTAAAAAATCATTTAAATAAGTGATTATTTTATAACAACCGTATTTTTATATAAATGTCAAAAATATTTAGTGTAAATAGTATTTTTCTAATTTAATAAAGTTTGTAACAAATGGTATGACAAAAAATTAGAATACTTCTCTGCATTTCCATTAGCATACATGGCATGTGTGTTGCAGTTATACCGGTTACCATTATTATTATCTTATTTAAAGAATTATTCCATATATATAATAGGTTAAGACATGGTCTTTTAATTATTGTATTTATATCTCTATATATAGAAGTTGTCATATGACATGTTCAGGCATTACAATTTGCTTCATCAATCATGATGGATTTTAGTTTATTTACTATTTTTATTATTATTACTATCAATAGTTAATATTCAATAATAATGAAGATAGCACATTTCACTTGGTGAAATTTTTTCATATCAGCCTATTCCAACAATTTGGTAAATTTACAGTATAAAAAATAATTGTTCATAGAAACTTAAGCTTGAAATGATTAAAAAAGATGTATATAAAGTTTCTGTAGTGTACTATATCACTGATGGAATATGGAAACTGGAAAGAGTATGTAAACTTTTCAACATAATTTTAATATTTATATGTGAGAATAATATTTATGGTAGGTTATGTGAAAGTTGGCCATGTTGTGGAAGCGTTTAATTTATTCAACCAAATGCAGCATCAGAGTACTGACCACTGACATAGAATTTATTGTATTTCTAAATCTTATATCTAGTTGTATACAAGTAGGAGATCTCTTATTAAAGAGGAGTACATTGAAAATTTGCTAATAACCATGTATGCAAAATGATCTGCTAGAAGGGTATTTGATTCGTAGAGGTTGCCAATAAAATATTAATAGAGACCGAATTGAATATGAACTTATTTGAGAAATATAGAAACGGAGACTAGGAAATTATTTGAGAAATTAGAGTTTGCGTAATTTTAAAATAATTAACAATGTTAGATAATCTTTTAATTGTCATGTCATTCTTTTTGTTAGTTAATTAAGTATTGTCTGTCAACAAAACTAACAGTATTTGATATTGATTATTTCTGTTAAACTTAATAATTTTTTTAAATTATTTTTCTCAACATTAGAATGTTTTGATTTTGAGTATCATAAATCCTTTTTTTCAGTCTTATCAAATTTGAGTCATGAAAATAAAAAGTAAGAAAAAAAAGACTAATGTACAAAACATTATCATAATTTAGTTATTACCTACAACTACAAACTGCTACCCTTTTCTTAAAAAATAGCAAAAGAAACTGAAATTGATTGGTAAAAAAATAAATAAATAAAAAAAACTACCCCCTTCTTTCTATCTCTCTGGTTAACTACAAAACTTTACATTTCTCAGAATTTGGACCCAAGGGAAGTGAAATATTTTGTTATTATGCCGGAGTCAGAAGTTGAAAGCTAACCAAAAGGGTAGTTAATTTAGTTAATGAAGGGAATTTACTACAAGGTTGTTGGTGTAGGGTGTTGTGTGAAGAAGTTGAAGTCATGGTGATAAACATTGAGCTGTTTCAACCATGAATCTGCAGCACTGTACAGATATGATATCCTTTCATATTCACATGGCTCTGGATTCAGCCATAGATCTTCTTGCATCTTGTAGGTAGCTAGACCGAAAGGCGGCACAGAAATGCTGCCGCCACCACTGCTTCCGTTCTTGTTCTTGCATTTGTTTCCTCCAGTGCTTCCCCAACCACACCACCAATATATGTCTTTCTCTGTGTCAATGTTGTCACTTTCTGTTTCACAATCTGCAGACACATGTAAGAAATTGTGTTCAGATTTCGGCGAGGATTCGATCATGCCTGGTTTCGCAACAATTGCGTAGGAGCGAGTCTCCATTAGTGTAAATCAAACTAATGAACATTCACTCAATTATGTAAATCAAACTAAATAACTTATGTCACTCTTGATCCAAAACAATGCATGGACACAATAAACGTGTCTAGTATCATAATTTTCATTTGTGTAAATCCATAAAACTTGGAATAGTTATACTTCTTATCAAGTAGTAGCTTATTTCTTACTAGGTAGAGAAAATTCAAAGTAACATCTAATTTGGAACCAAAAAATAGTAATTTGTAAAGATAAGCGAAGGTTATATATGTAGTAACTAATTACCTTTTTTTCTTGACCGGCATAGGCAAGGTGCTTGATCAATTTTGTCATTTTCTTACTCAACCAGGTTTATTCTGCTTGTAGCATATATAAACTGTGACTATTCATGTGCTTTGCATTATAGGCCCATGTGTTGATGATTTATGTACACTAAGGTTGGGCTTAGACTACATTGACCTGCCTTGTCATGCATCTTCAGAAAGGGATTATGGTTCAGATTCAACATTGTTAAGCTTAGCAAGTAATGATACTGCTAATGATGGGGGGGTAAACAATTGAAATTTTTATTTTAAACATTCGAAAACAAGACATCTCAATCCCTCTCTATCTTTTGCTCTTTTTTTGGTCTTCATTTTTAAGATGTTCATATAACTAATTTCTAATAAAGAAATTTGTAAAGAGAGAAAGTGAAGAGTTAATTGACTCTTGATTATTCTTCCTAAACTTTGTCTTATATGTAGTTTATATATTTGGGCATTTCATAAAGCTTGAATTCCTGCAGAAAGTAATAATGATTTATGGATGTATAGCAAAGAGTTATCCCTGCGCCAATGTTAGCAAGAATTTTTGGACTCTCACCTGAGATCAAATTTAATGCAATTATCATCCACAAGCTACAACATCAGAGATTAAGAGACAGATTTCTTTCCTTTGACTTATACATAATTTCTGTTCTTCACTTGGCAAAAGTTGGTTTGCACTTTACACTCCTCAACTATGACTATATATTACTCTGCTTGATAATGTCATTCATCAAACAAGTATATAAAGTTATAAACTCTTAACTCTTAATAAGTAAAATATTATATTTAAATGCATTGAATTTTTTAAAATAAATTATTTGACTTCGCTTTACCTTTTTCGTCTTGTATATTGTGTATTAGCCCAAGCAGTGCTGGATCACCCTGCTAATATACTGGCAGAATATTCTCAATCCCCATTTTTGGCTGAGACACAAAACCTTCAAGCTCCATTATTTCCCTCTTCATTAAGTGGAATGGCTATTGGAGAAGAATTTCATCACAAAACATGTTGCACTGTGTTGCCAATGACGACAGATGAGTCTTTTGGGAATCAAGTTGATGTGAGCCAAGATAATGATGCTGATGATCTAGAAATGGAAGGATTCTATGCTTCTCTTGATGCTGAGACCAATGTTTTTAATTTTCTCCAAATGAAGAGACCATGGAAGCACTGAAAATAGCACTAGACTTCATCACCAATAATAATGATGCTTCAGTGTTCTTGGATGCTCAACATTGCAGAAACCAGATTAGATTATCTCTCCAGTTTGTCTGCTAATGATGGTTTATCAGGTGCAATGAGAGCATTGATATCTGAAGCTTCAACTGTGTTTGCACATTGTAGTAGTAGCTATATTGAAGCAAGAGGAGTTTGGTTTTGTCCTTAAGTAACAAGTACATGACAAAAATTTTAATTTCTATTAAGTTCACTATATCATATGTTTTCCATTCAGATAGTGCTAAGCCTGTAGGATAATAATTTCACAACTTTAAAAACCGAAAAGCAAACTATTTCAAATAAGCTGAACTAGTACTAAACCATTCTTTTGCATCTCAGTTTTGAAAATATAAAGAAAAAGAGTACATCCTGTTTCCACTTCAAAAAATAATTTCAGCTCTGCAATTTCTGTCTTATTGGACATTTCATTTCACTGTCCAACCTACAAGTGATAAGTACAATAGAACAATTTGCAACTAGTAAAATAAGCAAGATAATCATAGTAAAATATAAAGAAAAATCAAAACGAATAAGAATAGAAATCCAACTTTTGTGTTTTAGTTCAAATTTCAAAAAATTTATATTTTTATAAACTGATGAATGTAAAACGGAACATTAAATGATTTTTAAAAGTTTATTAAAAATTATCATTTGACTCGTTAGCATCTAAAAAATTATTACTGGAATTATTGATGTTAAAAAAATTAATATAAAATATAACTTTCTAAAATGGCATAGGAGTTAAAACTATAATTTTTTCAGGGTCAGAAGTAACAGATAGTTATACAAGATATAATGACCAATTATATTTATATAATATGTAAGTTGAGAAATAATTAAAATACTATATCAATTAAATTATCATTTAATTTGTGAAATTAAGTATAAAATTGATTGTTTTGATAACCTTATGCTCTGAAAAATCAAAGTCACAACTTCGAGTTAATACTCAAGATTAAATTTGACTTTCAATTCAATATAGCTCTCTAATTTTTAATTGAGCCAAATTGTACCCTTAAATTTGTAAGTTCTGTTTTCATTCATAAATTTAAATAAAAAAAAAGTATTTTTTTTTTTAAATTTGAGCTAAAATAGTAAAATACAAAAGTTAAATTTCTATTCTTATTCATTGTGATTTTTTTTATATTTTATTTGAATTGAAATGAGAGTATTTTTTTATTGACAAAAATGTTAATACTATATTACTATGTAGTAGTACTAAATCCAATAAACTAGATTCAATTTATTACATATACAAGTAAATCGAATCAAGATTGATATAACATATATATAGTAAATTATAAATTTACTTTAGTTGATTTACATTGAAAGAGTATAAATTGAATTCAATTGATTCGATTTATATAAATTTATTTTAGGACATGCATGTAAATTAATTCACTTAGGACATTGGTGTAATTTAATTATTTTACGATGTAAACCCTCAATTATATCACAGAATCAATTTCAGATATCTGAGGTAGTAATGAAAACAAATCAGATAATTGTCCATTACTCAAATAGCAGTGCGTTCTGCATCACTTAGCAGTTTCAAAAAGCCCCCTTTACCTGTGAAAGTTGATTCGAGATTCTACTAATACTGGGTTCTTTACTGAAACCTTAAACATATACACTTCCATGGTTTCACACACTGGTGGGCATGGGAACACCTTCACTTACCCTTTGCTCCTAAAGGCATGTGCCAACCTTGGTTTCATTATTCACGGGACTATGATTCTTTCAATTAAATAAATAGAAAATACATCTCTTTTATTTTTACTTGATTTGATTTGTTATTTTTTCAAATTATGTGTTTTAATTTCACTTTCAAAATTTTTTTTATTTTTTTTTTCAACAAAGTAAAACAAATAATGATAAGTAGTTATTTTCAGTTTAAAATGCTTATTTCTTTTTAAACCAGTAGAATCTAGTATTGGTTAAGAATAAACTACGCCTAATAAATAATAATTATACATTTATGTTTGTGATTGCAAATGCAATTCAAGTACTTACAATTTACAATTTATATCGGCTTCCTTTTTTTTTCTTCTTCTATTTAGATTTGCTATATATATTTCCAATCAATCAATTTGATTGGTTTGATGTTTAGTCCTATATATTAGAGATCTTGATTAGGAGAGAAACAAATAGAGCTAGAAAAACGTAGTACCATTGAAATTTTTCAAAACTTTATGTTGGAATCTAATTTATTGTTCGTTATATTTTAAAAGGTACAGCACAAGCACAAGACCTTAATCTCTATTTGTTTCCATCTTTTTTTTTTTTCAATGCAAATGGCAAACCATAACGAACAAATTCCTAATGATCTTGCACTGGAAATTCTAACAAAATTACCCGTTAAATCCTTGAAACGATTTAGCTGCGTGCGAAAGTCTTGGCTAAATTTACTTGAGAATCCTCATTTTAAGAGCATGTACTACGAGAATTTAAAATCTAAAACTGCCCACTCATCGTCTCTCCTTCTATGGAGATTATTTTACCAAAGGGGTTTAAACGTCGATAATGAAAATAATGTGCATTTACTTTCTGGAGAGAGATATGAAAACATGGTTACATTAGTTTTGCCAACTCTGTCTGAGAGTTATGGTCCCGGCGAGGTTCTAGAATGTGTTAATGGCATTATATGTCACTATACACGACCATGTCCTGATGTAATAATAGGACTTTGGAATCCCAAAACCGACGAGCATAAAATTATTCCTCCGGGTATTACTGATGATGAGCCCGGCTATGGTCGGCATGTAAGTGTTCATGGATTTGGTTATGATAATGTGAATGATGATTATAAAGTGATTCAATGTGTATATTATATTTATGATCCAATGGTATTAGAAGAGCCTGCTCTAACAATTTGGCAAATTTATAGTCTAAAAAGTAATTGTTGGAAGAAACTTGATCTTGAAATGACTAAGAAAGAAGATGTAGATAAAGCTTCTATAGCGTATTTGAATGGAGTATGCCACTGGTGGGGTAGCGAGTTTGACACGAATGAACTCGAAGAACACGTACTTGTGTCATTTAACCTCAGCACTGAAACATTTCGAACCACATCAATTGTTTGGCTGCAAGAAAATGATGATAGTCTTATCAGAACTTTGGTAGTGCTCAACGAGTCTGTTACTCTGATTTCCTCTTTTGCTCAGAATAATAGCATTGAAATATCCATTTTGGGTGAAGTTGGTGTGAAGGAATCTTGGGT
>NC_029789.2:145192633-145209609 GCF_000816755.2 Arachis ipaensis | reverse complement strand
GTGAATGATGATTATAAAGTGATTCAATGTGTATATTATATTTATGATCCAATGGTATTAGAAGAGCCTGCTCTAACAATTTGGCAAATTTATAGTCTAAAAAGTAATTGTTGGAAGAAACTTGATCTTGAAATGACTAAGAAAGAAGATGTAGATAAAGCTTCTATAGCGTATTTGAATGGAGTATGCCACTGGTGGGGTAGCGAGTTTGACACGAATGAACTCGAAGAACACGTACTTGTGTCATTTAACCTCAGCACTGAAACATTTCGAACCACATCAATTGTTTGGCTGCAAGAAAATGATGATAGTCACTTTGGTACTTTGGTAGTGCTCAACGAATCTGTTACTCTGATTTCCTCTTTTGCTCAGTATAATCGCATTGAAATATCCCTTTTGGGTTGTGAAGGAATGAAGGAATCTTGGGTAAAGCTTTTCACACTTGGACCCTTTCTATTAGACTTTCGTTGTCCAATGAGAATGGGCAACAAATGTGATGTAATATTTTATATCGGAGACGACAGCAATGAATTAGCTTCTTTTGATGTCATCACGGGAAAAGTAATCCACAATATTAATATCAAAACAAGAATGTTTGGTACATGGATTTACAAGGAAAGCCTCCTCTCTTTCACAAAAGAAATTAATTGATTAGTAAATATACAAATTTAAATGTAAGATGTACTTAAATGGGGGTATGGGAAGAGTATGTACACTTTCTAAGATGAAAACTATTTTTAATATTCATGTTGGTAGTTGAAATTGATTTGATAAGTCAATTTGTATTTCATTCTAATATTTTGAAATGGTCAATTATGTTTCATATTTTAAAAAATACGATACGACTCTTGGTGTTAAAAAGAAATTATATCACAGGAATCAATTTTGGATATCTGAAGTAATAATGAAAACAAATAGGATAATTGTTCATTATTCAAACTTGGACTTGTGTATTCTCAGGTTATTTTTGTACTCAAATGTGAATGCGATAAAGAGAAGTCTATTGAAATTTTGCTAATAACTATGTATGCAAAAGTCATTGACCTTGCCTCTGCTAGAAGGATATTTGATTTGATTATCAAAAAGAGCATTTTCTCATGGACATCAATGATTGCAAGATATGCCCATTCGGATCACCCATTGGAGGCATTGCATTTGTTTAGAAGGCTTGTACGGACAGATTTTAGACCAGATGGACTAATAGCTGCCACTGTTTTATAGGCTTGTGTTGATTTAGGATCAATTAGCGTAGCACAAGAGATGGAAGATTATATTTCTCTAAATGAATTGGAATTTGATCTACAAGTCCAAACATCTCTCATACACATGTACTCCATGTATGGAAGTGATGAGTTTGAAAAACTCCAAAATTATTTTGATGATGATCAAACATTGTTAAAAATAATTAATGGTAAAATTATTAAATTGAATTTTAATTCACATTAGTTGATTAATAATTTTGTTATTATGGAGATTTTGTGGCTGGGCTGAAAATTAAACAAGCCCAATATGATGTTAATATTTAGCTTTGGGCAAAAAATTGCTATGTGATGTGCGGCTGAATTATTATATTGTTTGGGCCAGGATATTGTTGTGCAAGCCCATATTTAATGTTTGTTGCAAGCCCAACAAACCTTGGTCCGAATTGAAAAGAAAGAAGGAAAGGAGTAGTGCTTGATTGGGTTCGGATATCCACTCTCCTCTTTGATAGAATTCAAATTTTATGAACTAGCTTTAATTGCCTCGGTAACATGAAAGAGAAAGTGCAAGTGATTTGATGGCTTTTATTGTTCTCACACGTTATTAAGCATGGGGAGTGGGGATTTTACTCATTTTAATTTGATTCATCAAATCCATTGAAAGCTTTTCAATCCTCTCTCTCTTTTCTCTCTCTAGTTTTCGGTCATGTCACAGGAAAGAAGAAGTAAGCTATCAGAGAAGAAGTACAGTAGCAGTGAAGCTATGCACAAGCAAGCGACTAAGGTGATGATGACCCTTGCAAAAGGAAGATCTACAGTATGGCATAGCTGAGATCTTTACCACTAATGGTTAGATGTGGTGAAGAAGCCTCAAAATTACCATGCCTAGAAATGGTAGAAGATCTGATCTAATTCAGTCATAGAAGAAGATCCCTTAGGTGAAGCTTGTCTCTCCTTTTTGTTCATCCATCACAGAAGGTAGCTACTGTAACTACGTGGAGGAAGAAGCAGAGGTGGAGCAGATGGAGCTGTCAAGGATCAAGTATTCATCAAGGATAAAAAATCCTTCTTGAGGACCAAGTCAAGATGGAAAGCTCAGATTGATGAAGCTTGATGAGAAGGGATGAGAGAGAGGTAATTGCATGTTGGTTTTTGCGTTCAATTTCCTCTCTTCTCTCTGTCCGAACTGGTTTTGATATTGAAGAAGAAGAAGTTGGCTCGGTTGGACCGGTTTTAACTTTGGAAGCTTCCCCTTCTATAATAAGGGTAAACGGCCAAGGCTTGAGACAAGGAGAAAGAGAGTAAAGCACAAAGTTCTCATAACTACCCAAAGCTAACAGAAGTTCTTCTCCTTCAATGTGTTTCATTTTGTATTTTTTTTAGTTTTGTCTGTCTTGAGTCTCATGGTGAAAAAGGCAAACAGTGTGAGGTTTGTAAGAAAAAGCCAATGAGCAAAAAAAGGCAGAGGATACAAAATTAAAGAAAAAGCCATAGATGTCTTAGAGGTCCTTTGTACATCTGTGTTGTGTATCATGATTCTGTGGGAATCCCCTTACAAGTTGGGTTAGCACTTAGCAGTTGAAAGATTGGTAGGTGACCAAGTCAAGTTCAGGATTGGGAATAGATTCTGGACTTGTCCCAGATAGGAAGGGTAGTTCCTAGGGAGAATTGGTGTTTGTAATTAAGATGATTATAGTGAAATTCCATCATTGTTGTGATGGAGACTAGATGTAGGCTACACTGCACTTAGCAGCTGAACTAGGATACTTCTTGGTGTGATTCTCTCTCTCTTCTACTCCATTTCTGGTTCCGTTGCGTAGGAGACAAAATTGAAAAATATCTCCTATCTGGTTACGAGACAAAATGAAAATGTCTCTTGGCTAGGTACGAGACAAAAATAAGAAAAATCTCCTATAGCTATTTCAAAGGGCAGAAAGTAATACTCAACAAAAATGGGCTAAGATTTAACCCCCTTCTCTTAACCACTGAATACCATCAGGAAACATCAAGAAAGCCAAAGAAGTATTTGAAAAAGTGGCAAATAAAGATATAACTGTTTGGTCTTCCATGATAAATAGTACTAGACTTCACCATCAATAATAATGATGCTTCAGTGTTCTGGGATGGTCAACATTGCAACATCATGAAAACCAGCTTAGATTATCTCTCCAGTTTTTCTGCTAATGATGGTTTATTAGGAGCAATGAGAGCATTGATATTTGAAACTTCAACTGTGTTTGCACATTGTAGTAGTAGCTACATTGAAGCAAATATGAAAATTGAGTCCACTGCTTTATAACTGTAGAGAGCTGATAACTTAAAAACTGACCTTGAAAATAACAAGAATCAGTTCCCTGACACGGAGGCAACAGAAAAAGTGCTAAGGCAAAAGTTGGTATGTTTGGAGGAAATGAAAGAGGATCTAGAAAAGCAAATCAGAATTATGAATGCTAACATCATAACTTCTCAAAAAGAACAGAATACGACTCGAAAGAGAAAGAGAGATGTCTATGTGGAAGAAAAGGCACTCAAAGCTCGAATGGACGTGAAGAAGGAGGAAGTACCGCATTTGCAACATGAGCATGACTTGGCAAAGGTAAACCGGGAAAAAATCAAAGCTGAATGGTCAGAGTTTGGAGAAAAATTTATAAAGATTGTTGTAGAGTCAGCTGTACAAGATTAGCAAGGGGAGTTTGGTTTTGTCTTAGAGCAATAAGTACATGACATAAATTTTAATTTCTATATTAAGTTCACTAAATCATGTTTTCCTTTCGGACAGTGTTAAGCCTATAGGATAATAATTTCACAATCCTTGCTGACTGCTCGATGGATCACAAATTGTTGTCTTCTTTGGAGACTATCTAAATCAGTGCATTGAGTCTCATAGAAATTAAAGACATTCTGCTATAGATAATAATGTAATTACCATATAGAGGTTGCTCTTCACATAAAATAATGCAAGTTTTGTTGTTTTATTGATTGAAATCGATCATTATTTAATTGTTATATATAGTAGGAGAATAATGTCGAGTTAATAGTAAGAAATCATCATTCTCATCAATTAGTAAATGCCCAAAATAGTCCCTGAATTTCAAATCGGTATTCAATTTAGTCCTTGATTTTTGTAAATGACCAAATAAATCCCTTAAATTCAGAAACGTGCGTCTCCGTTAGTCCCTCACAGAAGTGCCGTCTAAACGTTACTGATGTGGAACGTTAACTACCATGTGGGAATTCCATTAAACGACGTCGTTGAAGGAGTGGATGCCCTAACTGTGTAAAACGACGTCGTTTCAAATAACATCTTCTCCCCCTTTGAATAAACAATTCTTGTTGGTCCCCCCTTCCACTTCAACGTTTCCCACCAAAACTTCAGAAAAGCTTTGTCTTCTTCTCTGTCCGTTCATTCTCCCATACTTCCCACTCACGTTTGCTCGCCGAAGATCATTCGTAGAAGCTGTTCTCTCCGGTCAGTGAAGGAGTTATCGACGAAGCATCACCTTCGTACACTGTCGACGGTGAGAGGTAACAGTTCAAGTTGATCATTCTCTTCCATTTTTTGTATTTCATTGAGGGTTCTTGATACTTATGTGTGAATGCGTTGTTGTATATGTAAGGGAGTGGTTTAGAATGTTGTGGTTGTTGATGGCGCAAATGTTAGGGTTTAAGGTTTCTAATATGAAATTTGTAACCACATAAATCATAATCTGGTTTAAGTTATAGTCAATAGGAAGTAAATATATGCATTCTTATTATAAATATAGTTGATTTCTAGTTCTTTGCAATATACCGTTTTGCGACAAAATGATTAATCCTGTCTGTTTTGTGCATTGTGCTGTAAACTTAAGATGCCTGATTGATTGAAACTTGTTTTCCACCATGGTGGAACGTTTGAGACAGATCCTGGTGGAAATTTTATCTACACATCTGACTTGTATGATGAATGGGTTGGAGTCGATGAAGACTATCTTGACATGTTTGCGGTAACAGGTTATTATAGAGAATTGGGGTATGCTAAGGCTGAAGCATGTTGGTTTTTGGACCCTAAAGATAGGTTGGAGTTTGGTCTTAGGAGATTGCAAGTGGACCAGGACCTTGTTAGTATGATCAAGCACTGTCATGAGAATAACAACATCATCCACATCTATTTTGAGCACGGACCTTCGATTCCGGATATAATTGATGTAATGGAGTTGCCTGACGAGGATCATGCTAAAGGCCAGAAGGTCGGAATGGAAGGCATGGAAGAAGATAGAGTAGAAGGTGTTGAATCTGTGAAGAAAACCAGCACAATATTAAGTCAACTTGAAGAACCAATTACCTTTATCCCAGTTGAACTGAAATCCACTGCACCAAGTCCACTGTCCCCTACCCACTGCCCCCCAACCCACTGCCCCCCAGCCTACAGAAGGTGTTGAATCTGTGAAGAAAACCAGCACAATATTAAGTCAACGTGAAGAACCAATTACCTTTATCCCAGTTGAACTGAAATCCACTGCAGCACACTGTCCCCTACCCACTACCCCATGTCCACTTCCACCCTACCCATTGCCCCACAGCCCACTGCCTCCAGCCCACTGCCTCCAAGCCCATTGCTCCCAAGCCCACTGCCCCCAGCCCACTGCCTCCAAGCCCATTGTTCCCAAGCCCACTGCCCCCAGCCCACTGTGACATAGCCCATTGCTCCCAAGCCCATTGCCCTCTAGCCCACTGCCTCCAAGCCCATTGTTCCCAAGCCCACTGCCCCTTAGCCCACTCCCTCCAATCCCATTCCACGAAAATCAACTGCCCTCAATTTTAATGTCCACAAATCATGTTCACAGGCGAAGTTCCCTAAATCTCTATCCCAACCAAATCCCATTACATCTAAACTCATATCTCAGAAAGTTTGCTCTCAACCCACTCCCTCAACCAACAATGCACAAATAAAAAAAAAGACAGCGCATTAAAGAAACAATCCAAGCCTATTAACTTTAAATTCAATACATCTACAAAAATGCTAAGAAGGTATATCACAAGATCACAAGGTTGGAGGAAACAAGCAAGCAAGGAGCCAGTTCATTTGAATATTGATAGCTCATCTGATTCTTATGAGTCTGCAGAGGACAGTTTATACAAGCCACACATGCCACTTGACTCTGTGGACTCAAGCAGTGACAACAATGATGATGTTGGTCCTACCAGCGATAGGAGAAAAAGGAAGACTGGCAGTGACAATGACAAAGGCAAGAAAAAGGTTATTAATGATGAAGATACTTCTCGTCCCCCTTCAATGGATGCATCTGATTATGAGAAGGAGGTAGATGATGATGAGAAAGAAGAAAACTTGCAATGTATATAACGTATATTACAATTAATGTGCATATGTGTTGATTTCATTCTTTTTCTGTTGGTGATGTAATGCATGAATCTGTATGGCAGTGTCTTTTTCTGATGATAGCTGGAAATCTGATGAACTGAAGACTCCACCAGACTTTGAGGATGAAGTAGACCCAGCTGTGAATCTCATCTTCAATGATACTGCCAAGTTTGGACATGTGAGATTAGAGCTAGGTATGGAGTTTACCACTAGGGATGTTTTTAAGAAAGGGGTTAGAAATTATACATTACAAGAGGGTAGGGGTGTAAGGTACAAGAAAAATGATACTACTAGATGTAGGGTGGTATGCAAGAATGAAGATTGTCCCTGGATGGTGTTTTGTTCTTATAGCAAACCGAATGGATGTTGGCGGATTAAGACCTTTAATGATGATCATACATGTGAGAGAACTTTCAAGAATAGATGTGCAACTAGGTCTTGGGTAACTGATGTACTTGTTAAGAAGGTTAGGAAGCTCCCAACATTTAGACACTGTGAGGTTTTTAATTACTTTAAAGCAAAAACTAGAATACAACTGTCTAGGACTACAATTACAAGAGCTTTGGGTGATGCAAGAAAAATAGTAAGGGGTGATGAAGCTGCAGAATATGCTAAACTCAGAGATTATGCAGAGGAGCTATTGAGATCTAATCCGGTTTCAACTGTCAAGTTGGGTGTTAGTCCAATGCCTAATGGAGAAGGTGTATTTGAAAGGTTTTATGTCTGTTTGCATGGATGCAAGAAAGGTTTTGTGGGTGGCTGTAGACCCTTGATAGGACTTGATGGGGCTTTTTTGAAGACCTATTATGGAGGATGGCTGCTGTGTGCCATGGGTCAGAACGCGAATAATCATGTGTACCCAATTGCATGGTTCTTGGAGCTCTTGCATGAAGACATTGGAGATCAGACAGAGCATGGTTGGTGCTTCATCTCTGACATGCAGAAGGTAACCTATATGCTTCAATTAGAGGCACGTTATATGATTTTAAGGACCATTTTGAATTAATGAACAAAATTTGAAGGACTATTTTGTATATTAATAATTGATTCAGAACAAAATAATTCATTTTAATTTCAATTTGTTTCAAATAGCATTGTACTAGCCTTGCTGGATTTGTATAGTATAGAAACTTGGTTAAAAACTTGATTAGCCTTGCTGGATTTTTTATGCAATCAACTTCATTTAGTCTACTATTGTTATTCCAATTGCAGAATTTAAGAATTCTTAAGCGCATAAGTTCAAATTAGACCCTGTTTTTCAATTTATTATTATATAACTCGTAAAAATCAAGAATTTGTTATTTGCTCATGTTTTTAAGTGACTATTTTGTTATCTTGTAGGGTTTAATTCCAGCATTGCGTGAGGTTATGCCAGGTGCGCATCACTGCTTCTGTGCGTGGCACCTTTGGCAAAACTTTCAGAAACAATGGAAGGACTCACACTTGAAGAGTTTGCTTTGGAAGTGTGTTAGAGCAATGACTGTCTAGGAATTCAACGGACATATACAGTCTATAAAGAGGGTGAATGAGAAGGCGTGGGCATATTTAGACAAGTTTCCTAGGCAGGCATGGACCAGGGCTCACTACAAGGACTTTCCAAAGGTTGACAATGTCTACAACAACATGTGTGAGGTGTTCAACGCTGCCACCAAACCATACAGATGCAAGCCCGTCTTGACTTTACTGGAGGAGGTTAGGAGGTATGCCATAACTAGAATGGCAATGAACAAACTGAAACTCTCTAGCCATGTGGGACACTTACCTCCGATTCAACAAAGTAGACTTGCAAAGGAAAGGCATTACAGCAGGTATCATACACCAATGTGGTCTGGAGATGCGGCTGAAGTCATGTTTGAAGTGCATGGTGAACCACATAATGTGGTGGTTGATTTGGGAAACCAAACATGTAGCTGTAGGTCTTGGCAGTTATCGGGTAAGTTATATTTTATTTTATTTTTATTTTTTTTTTGTAATTTCACGGTAGTATACCTATCAACACACTTAGTTACTCAAATTTATTATGTGCTAGGGTTACCTTGTCGTCATGCAATAGCTGCAATTTCAGTCATGAATGGTAGACCCGAGAATTATGTCCATGCATGGCTAACAATGGGCTCATACAACAAGACTTATGAATACCATATCAACCCGGTAAGAGGCCAACAGTTGTGGAAAACATCAGAATACCTCCATTGTTTACCACCTGTAAGGAGCAAACCTCGTGGTAGGCCATCACATTATGCGAGAAAAAAAGATGCACATGAGGCACCTTTTCGGGGGAGCCAAGAGCGCACTGCAACAAAATTGAAGAGAAAATATGGCAAATTCACCTGCGGGACATGTGGAGATGTTGGTCACATAACAAGGAATTGTAGAATAGAAAAGAAACAAAAGGCTGATGAGCTAGCAGCTGCTACAAAGGCTGCTGAAGATAGTGCAAATAAGGGTGACACTGGTTCTAAAGGTAACGAAGGTGAGGTTGTTACTGAAGAATGTGAGGTTGGTGCTGAAGGAGGACAAGAACCTGCAACTCAGGTAATAATAGTATTAAAAACATTAATCAAAATTAGAGCTTGAGTTAATAAATCAGGAAACAAACAAATCCATTTTCTTGTTAACTTGAGAGGATATGTTTTTGGTCAGCTAATATGATTATTGTTGTTATTGATATCATAGGCTGCAAAGACTATAAAGAATGCCAAGAAAGGACATCTGAGAACTAAAAGTGAGAGACACATAGACAAACTCCCTGTCAAGAGGACAACTTCATCCACTGCTGCTACTATTGCGGCTGCTCTACATCCAACTGAGATTTCAAGAGAGACTATTCAAGGAGCTAGTGCAGCAACCTCTGAAAAACTGGCCTCTTGAAATTTGTTCCAACTCCAGGATTCAACCCACCAAGAAAAATGTCTAACTAGCACAAAGTGTAGTGGCTTTTTGAGTTTATGTTGTTGTAGTTGAATGCTATGGTTAAACAATCCTGTCTTTTTGTAATGTAACCTTTGAAACCTGTATGCATGGCCTTTGAATGTTGTTATGGCCTATGATGTTTTGGGTTGTGATAGTATGTTATGCACAATGTGCTTTAGCATAAACAACACTTGTTCCATATTCCAGAATTAGTTATGTTAAATTAATGAAGTTTTTGGTTTAGTTCATGTTATGATTTATCTCTTTCTGGTTTAGTTGAACACAATTTTAGCAGAATAAGTACAGCATCAAGAGTTGAACTCATGTCAAATTAGTGTTTCATTTCATTTCATTCCATCTTCATCAAGACATTACATACCACTTAAAATTTCATAACATAATCATCATTTGTTGAATATAAACCCCAACAAACTAAAACCTAAACACACACCAAAAGTAACTACAAAAGCCAGCAGCACTATTGTCATCATCTTCACGGTCTTAACATCACTCTCCAAGCTTGTCATCCTCCAACATAACTCATGCAAAACTTCTAGTGGAATGGGTGTTGCACAAACTTATTCTTCACATCCATCAGCCTAGCAAAAAAAATTACAATGAATTCCATACTGCAAAGTAAAAATTGCAGGTGAATCCAAACTCAAACTCAAACCATCTTAACATTTTCTTCACAGCCATAACCTTACCTCATAGTTGGGACAACCATAAAATGGTCTACCAGGATTTTCTGCCATTGTTGAGTACTTCATCACCGTTCGAAGCCTGCAATTACAGAAAACAGCGTTCTTACCTCCCCTATTGCGCATTCCTTTGTTGCCATAAGGTCTGCCTGCAGAGTTGTTCCTACTTGAGCTACTTTGGCTTTTCTCGCCACCAGCCATCATCACTCACACAGACAAGAAATCAATTTGGGTTTTAGGGCGAAGAAGAGAGGTCAAAGAAGAGAAGGAGACTCGAAGAAGAGAAGGAGAGTCGAAGAACAGAAGAACATAGCATACAGTTTGAAGAAGGGAAGACAATTAGGGTTTTATAATTGAAATGGACTAATTTGGGTAATATTAGGCAATTCCAGATACCAATTTGAATCAAATTCAACCTTGGCACACATCAGCACACATCAGCATACAGCTGGAATGCCCACATGGCAGTTAACGTTCCACATCAGCAACGTTTAGACGGCACTTCTGCGAGGGACTAACGGAGACGCACGTTTCTGAATTTAAGGGATTTAGTTGGTCATTTACAAAAATCAAGGACTAAATTGAATACCAATTTGATATTCAGGGACCATTTTGGGCATTTACTCATTGTAAAATCTTATAAAACAGCCACACTAACTGCACTGACATCTGCTGCATTGACTTACAGTTGTCAACTAACTTAACGCCTTTTTTAACCAACTTGTCAACAGCAGAAACTGCAATTTTCTGCCATTTCTATCCGATAATGTAGGCGGCCTAACCTAACAATTGCGTCAATGGCTGACTTCACGGCTTGAACTCACGACATTGAAGCTCAACTGTTGCTTCAAGGCTTCCCTTCCAAAGGCATATTTTAGTGCAAAATCTTAGTATTGTCTGTAGGGCAATAACTTGTTTATTAAGCTTAGCAAGATGGAAGTTTTTATTTGTGTGACAAACCCTATATGTGATAAGCACTGATAGGAGCAAAGAGAAAATGTAAGCAAACAAAACAAAATTGAAAACATGATTCCAGGTTGAAGTCTATATCAGGCATTAATGTGAAACCATACCACAAATTATCAGAAGGAGGGGGCTTTAGTTGTAAACGCATTGTCCCTTTGAGGGATACTATCCTTATTGCCAAAGTGAGAGGAACCTTTAGAAAGGAATAACCCGTTACTTCGACCATAACAAAGCTATAGCTGTTTATAACTATGATAATGATTTGATGTGTAAACATGTGTATCTATCAACATGAAAATGCTCAAAGGCAAAATTTGCAGTGACATAACTTTTAAGAGTTTAAGTGTCTTATTATATGTAAAAAAAAAATCCACATAGAGGTAACCGAAATACGGACATGTTAGAATATAATAGAATTAAAGATAATTTACACAATCAGTCATACTAGTTGTTTTTCTCTGTTGTTTATTGTTCTTATAAAGATCTCTTGCCCTCATGTACCTATGTATTCTCCCATTTTTTTCAGGTTGAATAAACAGAATTGTGGGGGAAAAAAAAGTNAAAATGTGACAAATCACTACACGAAGAAAATGCAAACTAAGTATTTGATTTAACGGTATTTTTGTGCTTACCAGTGTTCCCATTGACATCTACTTTGGCTCTTGTGAATCATTCACTCCATCTCCAAGATTCAACTGATTGCTAAGATCTTCAAGATCTGACGGGGCAGCCCCAGCATTGCTTGAGCATTCCGTCCCCTTATCGTTCTGTGGTTCACCAACTTCAAGCCTTGTTTCAATCTCTACTACTGCACCTCCAGAATATTCAATATCTGCCTCAAAGGTGCATACATCATTCATTTCCATAGGAAGAACCCTCATTGCAACGATAGAGGGTGGAGTAGTCCCCATATTGATGTCTGTACAGATAACTTCACCAAAATAAGTAGGTGTTCTCACATTGGTCAATACCCTCTGTCCAAAAATAGAAAGGGCTAACATTTATCTTATAGAAACCACAATCAAGGAAAGGTTTCAGTGAGGATTTCTCTTTAAAAATAAAATAAAACACCAATGTTAATCTCATGACAACTGCGCAAAGGAATGAAGTCGGTTTTTTAGTAATTCTACTCAAAAATTGAGGAACTCTGGAGGAAGATCCATCAGGCTTACTGGACTTTTCTAAGGCATCAAAACTTGATCCTGCTGATGGTCTCATGATAAAAGGATGATATTCAATATTTAGTGATGCTAGATTTCGATGACACTCTTCGTACAACTGACTAGACCACTTAAGTTTTTCACTCTGATCGCGTGAAGCCATACGGAGGGACTTACACCATGCTTCATTTTCCCATGACGTCTCAAGATATATGTAAAGCAATTTGCTTCCATGGTATACCACAGATTTGTTGTTTTCAACTTTTATCGGGTATCTTTTTGCCCTGCAAAACCCAACATAAAAAAATGACCTTGAAGCGCCGTATTTTCTAAGTAAATAAGCAAGAGTACATAACAAAGTGTTTCTTTCCACATCAGATGAAGTATGATACCCATGTTCCAAGCCGCAACAACTTTTCTTGTTTTTCTCATTAAGATGTATGTGAGATGTAAAGGAAGTGAGATATCCCCATTTGAATTCAAAGTCAGGAAAACTCATAATAAACCCATTTTCAACTTTGTTTTTCTTTCAATGTGAATTATATGTTCAATCAAGATGATATGCATTTTCGTATGCACTGATTTAAAAGGAACGAGAGAATGTATGCTGGTTTTCTATATAAATCATTGGCCTAATACTCTATATCAAGCTAGCTCACTAAGCTCTCACATTGTAACATATCCACAAACAAAAGAAAACGATATTGAAATAATGATCTCATCACAATGTTGTTCGGATATAGGAATGGAAACTATACCCCACGCAATCACGAAAGTGACTTCCTGCATCACATTACCATTTTTTAGAAGGAAGGCTGGATGATGAAACAGCCTCAACAACACATCCCTTCAGCCAAATGGCTGTCTCCGAACCATCATGCTCTGTGAAAATAAGTGACTCACCCTTGATCTTCCCATGCTTCTTAACAGGGCTAACCTCCAGTACCTCCCTTTTCCTTTTATGATCTTTAGCTTACTTTTCCAGCCAGAACTTTGATACCTTGTATTGTTCTAGAACCCAAATCACACCCTAAAGAAAGAAAATGCCAATGAATCAAAATAATAAAAGTAATTGGTGCTCCAAATGTGAATCAGATATCGAATTTGATATTTTTCACATTAATTTAGTCTTTGACGGGTATCAAATAACTATCATCATGATAACCAAAATCACCCTTGTCATTTTAGGAACCAACTTGAGGTCTAAATAATGTTCATACAGGAAATGGTAACTACCTTAACTTGAGTGATTACTCCAAGCAATACTAAAATACTAAAGTTACTTTAAAGCTACATAAGTACACAATTCGTTTTAACATGCAATTAATTCTGTACCCTTTTTTCTATGATTAAATTACAAGTGTTCCTTTAGAAAGAATTCTATAGCAGCAAGTGGTGCGCAAATAAATGAGAGAACACAAGCTAGCTACTACATGAAACACAATGTAAATAACAACAGAATAAAAAAATAATAACAATAAGAATAAAAAGATTAATTGTGGAAGCATGAAGCTTACCTCTTTTTCGAAGGTAGAGTCAGGTGATTGATAGGATCATTTTGCGAACTAGTGTCCAATGAGACGGGTGCTGAGATTTTGTCTTTGTCCTTCATGGCCCGTTCAATGATCCACAAGATTCCCAAAGCTTCGGCAACCACAACCGTCACCACCCCAACAAAAAAAAAACCGAGGAAGAGAATGAAGATAAAAACCAAAAACATTTTCTTTTCCTTCTTTCAACACCCCAATTGATGGAAAAACTATAAGGACAATTTAAAAAAAAAATGGAATACGAGAGAATGAGAGGAATGAGGTGAAAAGGAAGACGAACCCCAGATGAGGAAATTGAGAACGACCCAGATGAGAGATGAAGTTAAAATTGGAATCTTTATTTTACATTTGTTTTGAAGAATCGGATGCTAAAATTAAAAGCTGCATTGGACGAAACCCTTCAAAATATAACGTTTCTAATAATAGAAAAGATGAACGATTTTAAATAAAGTACTAGGGAGCCAATGGCCTAAACGTACACAAAGATGAACGATTCAAATCTAAAACTCTAATACCATGTCATGAAATCACTCCTCCCAAAAGTGTAACCTGATAAAGACAATGTAACACTAATGGTCATATCTCTAATACTTTCTAAACCTCCATTATACATATTGTACGCTTAAGTCATTGGCTCCCTATACTTTCTCTTTTTAAATAATAGGGAAAACAATCCATTTTAAATAATAAGAAAGAACGGTCCAATTATCCACTATTAACACGTTTACTTTCCTAACAGTTGAAATAAGTGCAATATTAACTGTCCACTATTAACACGATTAATATAAAAGTCAGGATTTATATAAAAGTTTAAAATTTTGTTTGTTGTATGGGAGTACATAAAAATTTCGTTTGTTGTATGAGAGTACATAAAAATTTAAAATATAATTTAAATAACCTTATCCCAGAAATTAAAAAACTCGACGGAGATGGATTGATTGATTGAATAATTTCCATTAATGAATAAAAGTCTCGCTGAAGGTTACTGTATTAATAAAGGACAGTTTAACTGTGCACTTAATGGACTGTGTATTTGAAATAACGTGTTTATTTCAAAGTAAATTTGTTCCGTCACCATAAAAAAAAGTAAATTTGTTCCATCTTTGCTATTATTTAAAATATACCGTATATCTTTTTTATTATTTAAAATCGTCTATCTTTTCTACTATTTGAAACATTCCATTTCTATGAATTTGGTTCAATTTAAATCATTAATATTTTTTATTATTTTTAAAAATTATATATAATTTTTTATAAATACATATATCTCGTTTACATTTACATGTATCTCGTTTACAGTAGATATATGAAAATTGAAAAACTACACATATTTTATATACACTGTAAACAAAATATATACAAAGAGCAAAACATATTAATTCAAGGAGTTCAAGTTAATCGGAGATGCCAAACAGTTAATCACATTTTATTTGCTGATGATTCAATCCTTTTTTGCAAGAGCGCACCTAATACAAGCCAAAGCATTCTAGAATTACTAGAGACCTATGAGGGTTTTAGTGGGCAAAAAGTCAATTTGAATAAGTCGGCTATCTTTTTCAGTCACAACACACCTCAGAACACAAGACTAGCAGTTGCTCAGACACTAAATATTGAACATATCGGAGCACAAGACAAATACCTGGGACTGCCCTCTATAGTTTAAAAATCAAAGAAAGCAACCTTTGGAGCTATCAAGGATAAAGTTCAGAAGAGGATTATGGGTTGGAAAATAAGTCTATTGTCATCAGGTGGCACACGCTATTGAGAGCAGTGGGGGAGGCGATTCCTATTTATACACTCTCTTGTTTTAAGTTCCCAGACACGCTGTTGACTGAGATTCATAGCATGCTCTCGCAATTTTGGTGGGGTCAAAAAGGCGCAGAACGAAGAATGGTTTGGATTAAATGGGACACAATGACGAGATCAAAGAAAGATGGAGGGCTGGGGATCAAGGATCTAAGGGCGCAAAATTTAGCTTTATTGGGCAAGCAATGTTGGCGTCTAATGAAATACCCTAATTCTACTATATCAAGAATGCTCAAAGCTAAATATTTCATATATACAGATTTCCTACGCAGAGATAGGAAGAGTACCGTCGTGGGGTTGGAGAAGTGTTCTTGAAAGGCGCAAGGTGATCGAGAAAGGCTTGTTATGAAAAATAGGCTCCGGCACTAATGTTCGCATCTTCCATGACCCCTGGTTCCCACCACCAGTTCTCCTTAATGTCCCTCAAAATGCACTCACAATCCTGCCAAATCTGCAAGTGTATTACGTTAGTGCGTTACTAAATCCTGATAGAAGCTGGAATAGAAATCTGATTGAGTCGATTTTTTCAATTGATATATGCAATAAAAATTTTTCAATCAAACCAACAGAGGAGGAGGATGAAGTTAATTGGTGCTGGACAAAATCTGGTATATATGAAGTTGGGTCAGGATACAAAATTGTTTATGGATTCTTTCATTCTCCTACTTTATTGAGGCCCCAGAACATACACAACAGAGTTTGGAATAGCATTTGGGAGTTGAAATTACCACATAAAATTAAGATTTTTCTATGGAAAAGTCTTCATCAAAAGCTTCCGGTGTTGCAACAAGTTCACAGCCGGTTCGCATCCACTCCTGTCACTTGTCCAAGATGCATGTTGAAGGCTGAATCAATTTCTCATGCTTTGTTCCAATGCCCCCTGTCTTCAATAATATGGAGCCTAAGCTTAATAACCCCTGACCTATGGATGAGAGAAGAAGAAATTTTTTTCAATTGGTGGCAACGAGCCTTATCCTGGGCAGCGGCTCAATTCGACGGTAGACAAAAGACCCTCCTCATAGCGGTGCTGTGTTGGAGCACTTGGAAAGCGAAGAATCGGTGTGTTTTTGAGAAGGTAATAAGCCCGGCACCAGAGATAGTGAAAGAAGCCAGCAATTTAGTGCGTGAACTCGTGTGCCATACTTGATAGATGCTACTAATTTTCTTTACTCTTACTTTACTCTTCTTTAAGCTCTTAGTCTTTCAGTCACAGTTGGTGATAAATGAAAATACCCAATTCTTTTATATTTTCTTATGGAAACACTTTTATTTTATATTAATAAAATAATATTTATCTTTAAAAAAAAATAAAATAAGAGAAA
>NC_029789.2:145187262-145192048 GCF_000816755.2 Arachis ipaensis | reverse complement strand
TCCCCTGCATTGTATGGATGAATTGCAAGGGCAACCGAATGTCTATATTATACACATACAAGTAAGGTTAAGTAATGATTTTTATGGTTTAAAACGAATCTCTATATTCACTTATGAATTTACATCTTCATAGTTCATACTATAATTAACCTAAATTAAGTTATTTTCAGTTTAGATTCTTTATTGTTTTTTAATTAGTAGAATCTAATATGGTTTAGGAATAAAGTAAGGATAATCAGTAATAATTGTGTATTTATATTTGTGATAGCGAATATTTTTTTTTTTTGGTGACTTTGTGATAGCGAATATAATTTAAGTGCTTACAATTTATGTTGGTTCTTTTTTTATTCTATTTAGATTTGTGATATATATTTTCAATCAATCAATGTGATTGGTTTAATGTGTAATCCTATATATTGGAGATCTTGATTTAGAAAGAAACAAATAGAACGACAAAAACCTAATACTATTGAAATTTTTCTAAATTTGTATGTCGGAATTTAATTTATTTTTCATTACATTTTGCAAGACACAACACAAGCACAAGACCCCATGCGCTGTTTGTTTACATTTTTTTTTTCAATGTAATAGAATGTGTCAATGGCATTATATGTCACTATGCACAATTAGATCGTAATGTAATAATAGGACTTTGGAATTCCAAAACTGACGCGTAAAATTATTCCTCCGGATATTACTGATGATGAGCCCAGCTATCATCGGCATATAAATGTTCATGGATTTGATAAATGATGATTATAAAGTGATTCAATGTGTATATTATATTTATGATCCAATGTTATTAGAAGAGCCTGTTCTAACAATTTGGCAAATTTATAGTATAAAAAGTAATTGTTGAAAGAAACTTGATGTTGAAATGACTAAAACGGAAAACGTAAGTAAAGCTTCTATAGCATACTTGAATGGAGTATGCCAGTGGCGGAATTTGAAACAAAATTTTGGGGGCCAAATAGAGGATAATTGTCAAGATGCTTTTGATATGGACCCATTTAAGATAAGCTCGTCTAATCTCATCTCTCTGATTTGGGTGATATTGCCAAATTTAAAGCCGTTTTCCAGGGTCTCCTTCCAAAAAATTAAGGTTAAACTCATCATATGTAACTTTTTGAACTTTTAAAGGTTGTATCTCACTTTTTTCGTGATTCATTAAAGTAGAAGAACTATCTATAGGTGTTGATATTGTAAAAGTTATATGTTCTCCTTCTTAAATATTAGCCTTCCTCTTAAAAAATGCATCAATTCTTTAATTTTTTATTATTATTTTATATAAAATTTGAATATATATCCTGTAAAATATGTAAAGAAGAAGTTAGAAGGACAAATATTAAAATTTATAATATTTATTGAATTTTTTTTATCAATTTATACAAATACAATAATATTAATACTTATTGAATATTTTATTTTTTTATCATATAAAAAATTAAATTAAATAAACAGTAAAATATAAAATAATATTAAATTAAATAAATAAAAAATTTCTAATTTTTTATATTTAAACTTAAAGATAGAGAGAGTGTTGCTTATTGAACTTATTGGGTATTTTAAGTCATAGTAAAGTATTTAAGTCAATTGAATTATTTTTTATGTTTTGAAAAAGTACTACTAATATTTTTATAAAAAGTTTGGGGGGCCATGTTCCTCCCCTTGTCTAAACTAAGTTTCGCCCCTCAGTATGCCACTGGTGGAGTCGCAAGTTTGCTATTAATCGACTCGAAAAACAAGTACTTGTGTCATTTAATCTCAGCACTGAAACGTTTCGAACCACATCAATTGTTTGGCTACAAGAAAATGATGATAGTTCTACTAGAACTTTGGTAGTGCTCAACGAATCTGTTACTCTAATTTCCTCTTTTACTAAGAATAGTCGCATTGAAATATCCATTTTGGGTGAAGTTGGTGTGAAGAAATCTTGGGTGAAGCTTTTCGCATTTAGATTTGGACCTTTTCCAAAATATTGTGCATTCAGAATGGGGAATAAATGTGATGTAATCTTTTATATCAACGGTGATGAATTGGCTTCTTTTGATGTCATTCCGGGCAAAGTAATTCACAATATTAATATCAAAATAAGGATATTTAGTACATGAATTTATAAAGAAAGCTTCCTTTTTTCGAAAGAAATTAATTGATTAATAAATATACAAATTTAAATGTAAGATGTAGTTAAATAAAATATGAAAATAGTCAATTTAAAAAGATATTTTGTAAACTAATTTTAATATTCATATTGATAGTTGAAATTAATTTAATAAGTTAATTTGTATTACATTCTAATATTTTAAAATAGTCAATTATATTTCATATTTTAAAAAAGAGGATTTTTGGTATTAAAAAATAATAAATTATATCACACGTATCAATTTTAGATATCTAAAGTATTAATAAAAACAAATTGGATAATTCCCATTATTCAAACTTCCATTTGTGTATTCTCAAGTTACTTTTGTACTCAGATGCGGATGCGATAAAGAGGAGTCCATTCAAAATTTGCTAATAACTATGTATGCAAAATGAATATTTATTTTGCTATTAAACTTGTATCTACTAGAAGGATATTTAATTTGATTTTATTAAAAAGAACATTTTCTCAAGGACATCAATGATTGCAGGATGATCACCCATTAGAAACATTAAATTTGTTTAGAAGGCTTGTACGAACAAATTTTAGATCAAATGGACCAACCGTTGCCACTGTTTTATCAGCTTGTGCTGATATACGATCAATTAGCATAGCACAAGAGATGGGAAATTATATTTCTCTAAATGGATTGGAATATGATTTACAAATTTAAACATTTCTCATACACATGTACTCTATGTGTGGAAGCATCAAGATTCAAGAAAGCTAGAGAAGTATTAAAAAAAGCACTAAATAAAGATTTAATTGTTTGGTCTTTCATGATAAATAGTTATGCTATTCATGAGATGGGAAAAGAAGCCATTGACCTATTTCTTATACATATTAAAAAAAATATTTTTCTCACAAAAAATAGCATGTTAGTAAATTCTGAAGTAACGGACAATATAAATTATTATTAGAAGTAGCATGAGTTGCCAACTTTTTAGAATATGTAGAGAAAATTGGACTAAATTAAACGATACTTGATAGAGGTCTGCTACACATACAAGTCTTTTTGGCTTATAAGTCTTACAAGTCCAATAAAACACGCACATTACACTTAATTAATGCATTACACAATTCCACATTCAAGGGTAAATAAAACGCACGTTATTCAACAACTTCCTGTTTCCAAAGCGCGCTACTCACCATGTATTATGAACGACTCTTCTTCTTCCTCCTCCATGAAAACGATTTTCTTGCCAAATTTGAAGATAATGGAACTTCAGAAATACATCCAAACGATAACATAAATACACCCCAACGATTACAGAAATACACCCAAACGGTTACAGAAATTCACCCAAACGATTACAGAAATACACCCAAAAGATTATAAAAATACACCCAAAATTCGTTGAAGTACACCTTATGCATAATTCAGAACTCTTTTTCTTTCTCCTCCTCATTTTCTGCTGCTTCTTCTTCTTCAAAAACGATTTCAGAGTTTGATGTCAAAAAACAATGGAAATCGAGAATAACGAAGAAAGAAAACAGAGAGAAAAGCACGTAAATAAAGAAGAAGAACAGGAAGAGGAAGAAGAACGTGCAGCAAGAAGAAGAAGAAAGAGAAAGAGAAAGCAAGAAACCAAAGAAAAGAAGAAGAAGAAGAGGAAGAGGAAGAAGAAGAAGGTGCAGCAAGAAGAAGAAGAATGAGAAAGAGAAGGTAAGAAACGAAAGAAAAGAAGAAGAAGAAGAGGAAAAGGAAAAAGAACGTGCGCAAGAAGAAGAAGAATGTACACTTGTAAAGACTTGTATGAAAAAATGCTTGTATGTGGAGAATTTCTCTACTTGATAATATAAAATTAAGTTTGATGCATTAAGATCATTGGAATACTTCAATAATCATTATAGAAGTGTAAAGTTTATATGCTATTATTATTATTATGATAACAATATATGGCATTTAAAGTTAATAATAATTACAAAAATCAAATTATTTTAATAGTCCAATAATATTTTATTGGTATATATATTTATAATTAAACTAAAACTATATTTATCATTACATATGTTAAATTTAAAATTTTTTAACTTTTTTATGTATCACTCTCGTTATCTTAAATTAAGTGTATCTTTTTAATTGTATATAATTATTAAATTTTATTGAGAACGAGACAGTGAAAACTTTATTATATATACCATTTTTTAAAACTAATTCACCAATATTTAGCATTTATATACTTACTAATTTGACTTAAGTGAAATTGGCTTATTTATAAGTAAAATTCTCAATGTTTTCATTAACTATTTTTATCCTAAAATCTTACATAAATATAGGGCCAATATTCCTCGAAATGTTGGACATATTTCCTGAATTTAGAGCCAATCGTCCTGAACCATATTTTCCTAATTGTGTTGCAATATAGGGCTATTGTATCTCAAGTCTCAACAATGCCTGGCCAAGTTGATTTAATTTCATCAATAAAAAAGAAACCAATTCCCAATTTCTATCACAGATCATATCAGGATAGTAAGTTTTCAAATTAAATATTTTTTTATTAATTAGTAAAAATATCCTCTGCTTAACGTTTTCTTTATCTATTTATACATCAATAATGCATGATTCTAATTATTTATTCTTAAAATGGATAGATAATCAAATTCATATATCTCAATTAATTTTTTTTTTTTTTATTTTAA
>NC_029789.2:145172611-145184412 GCF_000816755.2 Arachis ipaensis | reverse complement strand
GTTATTGACTATTGACTATTGTTTATATAAATAATTTGACAAGAATTGGTGGCATAAAAGAGGAGTTTATATGGATAATTTGAGAGAATTGATGGCATAAAAAGAGAGTTTATGTGGTACATTAGTCCAAATTTCTAGCAATATTTAGTAGAATTACTTTTTTTTTGGGTGCTATTGTGATTAATTTTTTTTATTTTTTATTTTTTATGTTATTGACTATTGTTTATATAAATAATTTGACAAGAATTGGTGGCATAAAAGAGGAGTTTATATGGATAATTTGAGAGAATTGATGGCATAAAAAGAGAGTTTATGTGGTACATTAGTCCAAATTTCTAGCAAGTTAAAATATTTAGTTATATACCTATATTTTAGATTCTTTAGTATTTATTTAAATATTAGTGTTTGTATATTAAATATTTTTTTATTATTCAATTTTTTTACTTTAATAGATCATAAAAACAGTAAAAGCTAATCTCTTACTAAAATTAGTTAGTTTAGACAACCTATTAAGTTAATGCCAATAAAAAGTTTGAGCAAAAAATTCACAAAATTTAATTAACAAAAGAAAACTACAACTAGAAAAATAAGCTCTATTTTAAATATAAAACTTTTGCACGTCAAATTGGTGAATTATTGATTTCTCTAAGTAAGAAATTATAATTTCTTTATTTTTTTTAATTATTAATTTATCTATACTTTTGTTACTTTAATTATATAATAATTTTTCTTGATATAATTGTGAAAGAATAGAAAAAGATAAGAAAAGATGAAAAAAATTTTATTGTATGTTAATTAATTGATTGAATCGAAGTGAATTGTATTGTGAAGGTAAAACTATATATATAGTGTAAATTCTATAAAATTAGCAAATAATTAATCAATAAATTAATTTTAATAAAGGAGATTAGAAATGTAAATTTTATAGTAAAATAAGATAGATCTAATTAAAACAAAAATTTTGACACCAATTTTAAAGAATTTGGCTCAAAATTAGACCGAACGGACTAAACTGACCCATCAGTCCAACTATACATTAGAAGAGCCACTTCTCTTCTTCCTTTTAGCCAAGAACGCTAAAGCCATGTTTAAGGTGGGGGAGAAGAAAACGTAACCTAACACCATAATTAATCCACCGCATAATTATCTCACTCCGAACTCCGATTGCCGTATCGTTTGCGGCTACACGTCCACCGCGTCGAGCTCTACGAATCCATCAGAACAATTTCATAAGTAAGCCACTCTATCACCCCAATTGCTCTACCCCTTTCTATTTTCAAAATTCATTAAAGTGGTGGTGAGATTTTGCTTCCTTGATGTTATAGGACCTAATCAGTTTGAAGAAAACATTCAATCTTACTTATATGACGCTTGGGTAAGGTGAGGATACTAGAACTCTAGCTAATTTCTTATGTTAAATTGTGAATTTTGAGTATGTATGGTGATATATGTGAAATTAGGTGTATATATGTATATGTTGGAGCTTGAATTTTGAGCTTTGGAACTTGGTGGAGGTTGGATGATGTTGCCTTGGTGATTTTGGACCTCTTGGGACTGTGTTCGGTGCATTAGTGGGTTGTCTTAGGTAATACGTAAAAATCGGTCAAGGTATGATTTAGGTTTTCCGTATTTAATATATAATGTTCTGTGAAAACTTAGGCTAGAGGACCATAGGATAAGTTGGAACGATTAAGCATGTTGAATGTTAGTGTTTGTGATAATGGTTGATGATATGGATTGAGTATTTGTTGGTTATTATGGTTATGCTGGAATTTGAATGCTAAAGTGGTGTTTGAATAATGATTGATTTGCTGGTAAGGTTTTTTGGGCATAATTGGTGGATTGCTCATAGTCTTATTATTTAAAGAATTTAGATGTGAAATTGTATAATGTTGATGTATGATGGATGATGGAAGGGTGTAGAATTATGTTGCTGTGATATTGCATATTTTAGGATTGATTTTAAGTGTGGAATGGTTGATATTTGAATGGTAAATCAATGAAATAGAGGTTGGAAGGTTTTTGTGAAAATTAATTTTTGGCCGAACTTCGGCTTCCAAACTCCCAAATTGTTTTAAATTTATCTCATATAAAAATTATGTCCGTGAAGTTTACGCCATTCAAAGAACGGAGGAAAAATGTTTTAAAATGAAAAAGTTATGCGCGTCGGAAGTTTGGGATTGAAATTTGAAATTCTGCAGCTTTTTTTGACTTAGTGAAAATTTTGGTAAAACGTACGCCCACGCGTACGCGTACGTGTGACCTAGGATTTCTGCGTACGCATATCCCTCGTTCGCAAAGAGTTGTCACTACCTCACGTACATGCGTACGCGTAACGGGCCAAAATGCATGCCTACGCGTACGCGTGACATTTCAGAAAGGCACTCCCACGTGTACACGTGGCTTATGCATACGCGTGGTCCCTGTTTCAGCAAGAATAAAATTTTTATGTTTAAAGTTCAAATTCTAACCTCTAAACCTCTATTTTCATTCTGTTAATCCTAGATCTTAATAGCATGCCTAGTAATGAGAAGAAGCTAGGAAGAAGGGGTAGTTTGGGGATGAAGTAAGACTTTTAAATAATGAATTGTGTATAAAGATGTAAAGATATTAAATGTATGTGTGAGATCATGGTTATACTGTATGAGTGTAAAGGAATAATGATGAGGAATTTTTGAAATAAATGGACATAGAGATGATATTTCATGTGTTGGATGCGGGGAAGGCAGTAGGGCGTTAATCCCTCGATCTTTTTTTCCCGTATTCCTTGTGATTGTGTTTTATGGGATGTGAGGAAGGTGGTAGGGCCTAATCCCCCGACGTATTCCCTCACATTCTTTCTTTCTCTGTCTGCAAGGTGGTAGGGCACTAATCTCCCGACCGGTATGGCACGACCTCACTAAGGGAAGGTGGTAAGACACTAATCCCCCAATTTATTCCCCCTAGTGTATGCCTCCAGGAGAAGGTGGTAGGACACTAATCTCCCGATCTTATGCCTCCTGGAGATGCGCAGTCGAGAGACGGTATATGGGTTAGCTACTGGGTGTGTCGAATTCTGACAGTTAATCGACACGTGAGTTCACGACCACTAGGATAGGCATACATCATGTGCATATTGTCTGATTTGCTTGTTTGTGAACTATATTGGATTGCCTACGTGATTATAATCTGCTATTTGTTATAATTGTTATTCGTGTTGCTTGTGAACTACTTGTATTTGCCTTGTTTTGCTTGTTTGTCTATGCAACTCATATGAGATGGAGGAATGGAGGAGAAAAGGTGGAGAAGTTTAGTGTACAGGTTAAGTTTAGTTAGATTTGAGAACCTTTAGATGACCACCCACATATGGCTTCTGTTTTTAGTTCCTTAAGTTTTATATCCGAGTGACGGCGTTCTAGAATTGCCTCTGGCATTCCCATGACCTTATATCTTATATGCATGACACCTTTACTATGCTGAGAACCTCTGATTCTCATTCCATATTGTGTTGTTATTTTTCAAATGCAGATCGAGAGGTACCTTGCTAGGCGTCTGGAGCTTCTGCAGCGAAGTAGTTTTCCTATAGGGGTTCTTTTGATCTTTTGATATATGTATATATAGATTCTCCTCTTATATACTTATTTATTTTGCTCTTCCTAGAGGATTATGGAGAACTAGAATTTTGTCTATGTATTTTGAATTTTTGGGATGTGTATATAGGTATGTAAATATTCTCCGGCCAACCTTGGCTTCGCAGGCTGTGTTAGGAGCTTGTTATTTTGTTCTCTTGACCCTCTACTCTTTTCTTTTGTATATATATGTTAATGAACTTTAGTTTTCTTCTCACGCAAGTAATCTGTATTTCTGAGCGTTGCGTTTTTATTTTGCAATTTTGTTTTACCGTTTTTCAAGGCTCCTAGTATACTATCTCCTTTTTATTATTATTATTATTATTATTATTATTATTATTATTATTATTATTATTATTATTATTATTATTATTATTATTATTATTATTATTATTATTATTATATATATTTTATTTTAGAGGTCGTAATACCATACCACCTATGTTTTATGGCTTAAGCGTAAAGTTCTGTGTGGTAAGGTGTTACATAGAGCATTGCCTACGAAAGATAAAAATAAAGATAAGATAAGATAAGAAGATAACAAAAAGATAAGATAAGATAATAAAGACTAAAATTGTAACCGAATTTATGTATTTTGTTTGACTGAATTTGTGAGCCACGAGACTTCTTTATTGTTGTCATGTGCTAAGGTGGAAGAGTAGTTTAATATGCACCGCAAGCTGGTGGATGGAAGATATCAATAATCCACAGCTTGGATAAGTTTTGATGAAGTTGTTGAGGAAGACGCGTCTAACGTGGTGACGCAGAGGGAGATGCGTGCGGCAGAGCTAGAGCTGCCGACGGCAAAAATATAAAAAGAGATGTTGTGCTTGAGGGAGAGAGAGCAAGCAATAATCTTCAAAAAAAAAAAAGCCCATAGAGCGCGATAAGATTGATCTTCAGAGGGCTCATAGAGCACGATAAAAGTGATCTTCAAAGGGTGCGTAGAGCACGATATGATTGATCTTCAGATGGTGTGTAGAGCGCGATAGGATTGATCTTCATAGAGCGCATATAGCGCGATAAAAAAAGAGCACGTGGAGCGCAATAAGAGTGCAGATACAACTGCTAAAATAGAGTACAGATTGAACTGCTAAAACAGAATACAGATGAAACTACTGGAAGAAGGCGCAGACAGGCCATGGTGATTATTCCATGAATGATAGTTGTTTTCTGTTAGAATAGGGATAACCAAGACTGATGTTAAATTTTTACTTGGATAGATGTAATAGAGATTGGTTAAATTCTGAGCTAAATTGGAAGATTGACTATTCATTGTAGGAGGAGGTTGAAAAAGAAGCATGGTGATTTCTCAACGGAAAGATGATAGCTTATGTATCCTTTTCAAGGAGGATATCAAGGTTCTGATACCATGATAAAATTGTGAAAGAATAGGAAAAGAAAAGAAAATATGAAGAAATTTTTATCGTATGTTAATTGATTGAATTGAAGTGACTTGTATTATGAAAGTAAAACTATATATATATTTAAATTATGAAGATAAAACTAAATATATATAGAGTATTGCCTACAAAAGATAAAAGTAAAAATAAGATAAGATAAGAAGATAACAAAAAGATAAGATAAGATAAGATAAGATAATAAAGACTAAAATTGTAACGAAATTTATGTATTTTGTTGGGCTAAATTTGTGGGTCACAAGACTTTTTTATTGTTGTCATGGACTAAGGTGGAAGAGTAGTTTAATAGTTTTTGATTAAATTTGATTTTTTCATTGAATAATATTATACATCTAAGTTTTTTATGAATCAAGTCCAACCAAGTTAAACAATAAGACTTAGAGTAATACTATCCATAATTGATTTTTGTTGATGTTAGATCAACTTAATTAGACTTGATTAACAAAAGCACTTGAAAGTGTAACATTATTCTTTTTCATTATTTTGTAGCACGACTATCTTTTGCCACAATAACTCTATATTTGAAATGGTTTGTATTTAAGACAAACTCAAATTTATTTAAATATTATATCTTTATGTATGGTAAGAATTGATGATATTTGTTTGATTTTATTATAAGATTTCAGTAATATTAATGTTTTTTTTTGTCAGGACAACCTTAATCCTAAGTATTATTCACTCACACATACACCACACTGACATATATAATATTAAGGGTTCTATCCACTATTTGGCATCAGCTATGTTTCGAACTCGGGTGCACTCATTACAAGGCATATAGAAGATGACCACCAGACCAAGGCCTTGCGTGCATATATATTAATGTTAAGTTTAAAACGAATTCTGCTAGGTAGACAATGGGAGGTGCGAATAACATGAATAATGGGCTACACTTCAGGCCCATTAAAACAAAAAACATTCTACTGTATTTATCCACCACAATCCTAATAACCTCTCACCTTCCACCTTTCTTTCCTTTTACCGCAGTCACTTCACTCCCCTTTTCTGTCGTGCCATTACCAACGCACCTCACCACCGCCGTCATCGTCTGAAGAAGTAACATGCCGCACCACCGTTGCACCTTCTTCTCCCATGCGTTGCGCCGCCCCTGTGCTCCCTGCAACCGACGTCACTATTGCACCTTCTTCTTCCCAGCGTCGTGCCCCTTGCTCTCGAAGCCGCCATTACACCTTCTTCTCCCATGTGTCGCGTAGCCCCTGTTCTCCCTGCAAGTAACGCTACTGCTGCGTGCCTTCTTCTCCCCTCTGTGACGTCGCACCATCACCGAGTCAGAGGCCTTATTCCGCCGCTGCTCTAACGCTGAACCTCTGCCCTTGCTTCTACGTCGTTGCTTCGTGTTTTTGCCACTTTCATCGAGTGCCGCTTTACTTCGTTAACCCAAATGGTATGATGACCAGAATAAACATCCACGTCATAGTAAAAAGAACCATCGCAGACATAGTAAAATAAACATCCTGCGAAACATGTGCATGCATAATCAAGCAAATTAAGTAAAATACCAATGATACACCCAAATAAACATCCATTTTAGAATGAAAAGAACCATTCACATACATAGTAAAATAAACCTCTAACTTAGTTGATAAGAAACAAGCAACGAGACAGCAACTGCGGGGCACGGGGGTCGCGATACAGCAGCGACGGCGGTGGCATAGGATGATTGCGAGAGAGTGGTTACGGCGGCTACATGTGTAACGTGATACAACGACACTCACAGCCGGACGCACACCCCGCAGACGGACGGGCACCTCGCAATGGCTCTCTTTCTGGCTGATACGTGGTCACGAGGGCATTTTCGTCATTTTTAGAGCTAAGGAACGGAATGATAATCTTGTCATATTCAAGGATCTGAGTTCTAGAAGAATTGTGCCATGCCAGTCTTGGACATTAAGAAGACCAAGAGTCTGTCTCAAAAACAGTGGTGCTGAAAGGGCAACAATTCATAAGACCCATTGGGCTAAGACAAGACAACAAGAAGTCCAATAAAGCTTTTCAAATTCAATGGGAAGCATAATTTTTATTAATTTTCGAATTTTAGTCATTTATTTTTAATTTGTTTTTCTGTTAGAGTTTGTTAGAAGATTTGTTTTAGTTTTGATTTGCTTAGTAGTATTTTTAAGAGTTTTAAATTTAAATCAAATCTAATCTAATCCATTTAAGATCAAATCTGATTTAAATTAGTTATCATATTTTTAGGAATTTAAATTTTAAATTAAATCTGATCTAATCCAATAAGATCAAATCTGATTTAAATTTTAAAATCTTACTAGCAAGAGCCCTGCGCGGGTGGGAGATTAAGTTTGTGAAATTAATAATAAAAATATAAAAGGAACATATAGAAATTGGATAATGATGTGTTTGCTATATATATTTATTGAGTTTATAAATATGATCACAATGATGTAATTAATAATTCTAAATCATGTAATAATTAAACATGCTTAATTTAACTATGAAACCACTCAGATAAAGATGTCAAAAATATTTTTTTATGATGTTTTTTAATAATTAAAAAAATATTAATTTAGACCAGTTCAAAATTTAATTTATTAATTTTTTGGTTAAACTGATTTATCTGATCTAATTTTAATAAAAATAACACATTTTAATCAATTATATATGTTAAATTTTAATTACTAAAAATATCTTTTAAAAAAAAGATGTTTTAGCCGTCTTTATCTGAGTGGCTACCTTCAATGATTGCATGAATTGAGTCATCAAAATTTGTAATTAAGAGTTCAGGTAGTATAGGCACTACATTGTATTTATTTTTTGAATGTGCAAGTTTTATATCTCCCAAATCAAGGATCCATTAGATAAATACTTTTCGTTCTCTAACACTTTCATTTTCTATTGAAAACCTTAATCTCATATTCTGAGTTAAAGATAATAACATATATTCATGCCATAGACAAAAAGAATCAATTGATACATTAACAATATCTTGTCTAGGTCCATTTGTTATCACATAAAGAATTTGAATATATGATAATGTAACGTAATACTTATTTTAATAGTTTGGTAAAACTTTTCGAAGAGATGCTTTTGCTTTTCAAAAGCATAAACACCTCATTTTGTGTTTGATAAATCAAAAGCTCATGTGCTTATACTTGCAACTTTTAAAAATTAGAAATACTTTTAAAAGATAACTTTTTAAAATTTGTAACATCTCTAAAATTTTTTAATATAGTAATTATTGAATATATAAGCCTTAGTTTTGTATAGATTTTAGAGACAACACAATAATATAACTATCATCAATATAAAATTTTAGATCTTCAAGTGTATAAACTGTGTATCAACTAAACTTTTTGAATAATTAATATTCTCTTCAACTTAACTTTAAGGGTAATATTATAGTTTACAAAGTAAGCAAATTATTAATATAGATATTATTTGCAAAAAGTGATCATAATTTATACCAAGAGTTTAAGATCACAAATAAATACTCCACAAAGTTTAAATTGTAAAAAAATTGATAAATAAAATCCTAAAATTAAAATAATAGAATATATAATATAATGATCTAAAAATCTTATAAAATATCTTTATATTTGATTGTGCTTTTATATTATTTTTTTATTTTCATAGAAAATAGTAGGAATGTTCATGCATCGGATTTGATCCGCATATCCATGATATTTACCCGAATAATAAATATTCGATGATTTTTTTTTTTACTAAAAAAACATATATATTCAATGGTGTTTGCATCATCGTATGTGAAATTCACAACTAAAAAAAAGCCAATAGTCTTCACATTTAACTTGATTTATCAGGATCTCAACAAAAGTTATATGGCTTGTTGCTTACCTAAAATTAATTGAAGATGAATTTATGAAAAGAATCTTAGTGCTTTTAGTTTGTACATACATGGGTTACATTCATCATAGTTACAAAAAGTCAAAGTCGCCATTTTATGTTAATGCCTAGTTGTCCTCAACCATCTATTACTTTTATAGGTTAAAAAACAATAAATACATTGTATTCTGAATCATAAATTCATAACAGTATATTAGTTATTAAGTTATGAAAAAGTATAGGGAATCAAGTGTTTAATCAGCCAAAAAATAAACAACTCAATTAATTATAATTATTAATAATTAATTTTAAATTTTTAAATTCAAAATTTAAAAAATTTTAAACTGATTCCCGCCCCTCATGGCCTCACCCTTCAATCTCTATACTCAAATTAACGCACCCTTTTATAACTCTATCATCCACATTACATTCCTCACTTCTCATATCACTATTCTCCCGGACAAGGAACAAACAAAAACAAACCCTAGAGTTTCTCTCTTTTTCTTTTATTTATTTGATTTTATTTCTGATCTTGTCCCTTCACTGGAGCTGTTGAAACGCGGTCGTTTCGGGGCCATCGCTGCTGAGTTTGAGATTGAAATTGGTGGGAGGAGGGAGCAGGAGGGAGGAGGCGCCGGTCATAAATAGCTCCAACGTGTTCGCAGCGCTCAGAAGCATGCACACAGCGGGATCACTGAGCAAGATGGAAGTCCTGTGGTGCATTGTCCCAGCAAGAACCTGAAGAATCTTCATCATAACAGCGTCCTCAGACACCGGATCAGTTTTCTCGAGTCGGCAACCTGTGATGGCGGTAACAATGGCTTCCATGGCTTCTCTAGCACTGGGAGTCCTTTCATCGAACACCTCGAACTTGAGGATCTTGAGGATGGAAGAGAGGGCGACGATTGTGGAAAGGAAAGAACGAAGGAGAGGTGTTTCGAGGGTTACCTGAAACTGTAGGTTGATCTCGGACGAGATCTGCGGTGGTGGCCGGAGCTGTTATGTCCGACTTATTGGTGGTGGCCGGAGCTGTCGTGTCCGACTTGTTGGACTTGGTGGTGCTACTGATCCTTCGTCACTGGAGGGTAGTGGTACCTGCAAGGGACTCCGATGCTTAAGTTAGCAAGGGTATTAAGCAGGTTTTTAGTAGAATCAGAGAGTGAGTTATACCTGGGTGCTCCAATGTATTTATAATGGTGCGAGATGACCTTCTTAGATAAGATAAGTTAGTTATCTTATCCTTATCTTATCTTTGAGTGAGGTCATCTTATCTTCAAGGGAACCGCCCTTATCTCTATAGGCTTGGGCTGCCTTTGGATTTGGGTCGTGTTCCTCTATTCGGGCCCTTTATTTGGGCCTTCCGGGCATTTTGGCCGAGCTCTTTGAGAAGAGGTCGGATAGTCTGGCCTGAAGAGGTCATTCGCTTTGCCGCTAAACATCCCGGGTCGTGCAGCTCGACCCAGAGTATGAACAAGAGGAATTCTTAAAAAACTATGAAATTCTTAAAAAAATAAAGATATTCACATTTGCAATACAAAAACATTCAAAAAATATATAAAAGAATATCCATTTAGTATGAAAAAGAAACATTCTGATACTTAGCAGAAGAAACATCCATGTATATTAACTTATTTATTTATGATTTAAAATATTGGTTATTAAATATTTCACCACATTCAAATTAGGAGGAGATACGTTCAGTATCATTGCAACGTGAATCACGGAAACTGATTCAATTAGCTTCCGTCTCTTCACCCTCCTTCCCTCTCCAAATGCCTAAAACATGATAAATAAAAAAATAGATTCAGAACCATCCAATTTACAAAGAAAAGAAACATCCTAATGTCTTAGCATAAGCACCATCCACATAGAGATTTTAGATTCACCCAAAGGCATTTGGCTGGTTTTTGGCTGATACCTTCTTGGTTCCCTAGCATTGTTGGTGAAAATAATAATAGAAAACAGAAATTCACTTAAATGTAAAACTATTCTAAAGATCTAAATTGCTACTTAATCTTCTCATTGCTACATTATAAGGGTCCCCTTTAGCCAACTTATAAACAATTTATTTATAATAATAGATTTCTTTTTGCACAAATTATTTATTCATTATTTAAATTAATTAAAAGCAAATTAGGTAAATATTTAATCAAAATAAGAAGGAAAGTAAGAATCTGACAAATTCTATACAATACAAACTGTAAAAGCATGAAATTTAGATATAAAATTATACATGAATAACCTTCTTTAAATAGAGTTTGGATTTATCCTCTTTGCTATATATATATATATTTGTGTAATCCTCCTTACTCTATAATTGCTAAAAAGTCTCGTTACAAACTTACTTAACTGCAAGTTGAACAAGTTGAACAAGTTGGAATCAGAAACAAAATGTTATTCGAGTCAAAGCTTTTAAAAGTGGTGACAAAAATAATATAACTGCCAGACATCAAGTTTTTAGATGTCATTCAGTATTTAAAAATTAAAGATAAAAACAAATTAAGTATCTAAAAGATATTCACATATTTGATTTACACTTCTCATAAGAAATATATAAATAACCAAAATACTTCAACTTAAACTCCAAACTCAATGACTTTATGTTTATTTTAAATCATTTGAAAAATTCAATGGGTGTAAAATGAAGGCATCCCCGCTCACTTACTCTTATATTAGTTAGTAATCTATCACTGAATTATAGTCATGTAATAGTTATTTTGAAGTGAAAAAGGCTAAATGTGTTACAAGGATGGATAGTATGAATTGTTTAGGCTTTGTTAAGTAATATTGAAATAGTAATTTTTTTCATTTGCACAGTTAAGTCAACTATTTTGATTAAACAGGGAAAAAATAGATGTACTAAAAAAATATATAGTGCTTTTATCTATATATAGAAGTTGTCATACGATATGTTCGCTAGGCTTTGCAATTTGCTTATCAATTATCATGG
>NC_029789.2:145165994-145166786 GCF_000816755.2 Arachis ipaensis | reverse complement strand
ATATAGAAATATAGAAAATTAGTTCTGTATCAAAAAAATATGAATAAACAAAGAATATATAAGATACAGACTTATTAACTTTACGTTTTAAATATTTGAGTTAGATGTGACATTTTACTATTTTTTTATTTATGTATTCTCTTATTCTAATTCCTTCTTAAAATTTTCTAATAATTCACAAGGTGATAAAAATATACTTTTATATTTATTTATTTTTAAACATTGACCTGCCTTGTCATGCATCTTCAGAAAGGGGTTATGGTTCAGATTCAACATTGTTAAACTTAGCAAGTAATGATACTGCTAATGATGGGGTAAACAATTGAAATTTTTATTTTAAACATTCAAAACCTAAGACATCTCAATCCCTCTCTATCTTTTGCTCTTTTTTGGTCTTCATTTTTAAGATGTTCATATAACTAATTTCTAATAAAGAGATTTGTAAAGAGAGAAAGTGAAGAGTTAATTGACTCTTAATTATTCTTTCTAAACTTTGTCTTACGTGTAGTTTATATATTTGGGCATTTCATAAAGCTTGAATTCCTGCAGAAAGTCATGATGATTTATGGATGTATAGCAAGGAGTTATCCCTGCGCCAATGTTGGCAAGAACCTTTAGACTCTCACCTGAGATCAAATTTAATGCGATTAACATCCACAAGCTACAACATTAGAGATGAAGAGACAAGTTTCTTCCTTTGACTTATACATAATTTTTGTTCTTCACTTAGCAAAAGTTGGTTTGCACTTTACACTCCTCAACTATGACTATATTTTCTTTCCTGCTGCTCAT
>NC_029789.2:145162427-145165703 GCF_000816755.2 Arachis ipaensis | reverse complement strand
TGCTTGATAATGTCATTCATCAAACAAGTATATAAACTCCTAACTCTTAATAAGTAAAATATTGTATTTAAATGCATTGAATATTTTAAAATAAACTATCTGACTTCGCTTTACCTTTTTCGTCTTGTATTTTGTGTATTAGCCCAAGCAGTGCTGGATCACCCTGCTAATATACTGGCAGAATATTCTCAATCCCATTTTTGGCTAAGACACAAAACCTTCAAGCTCCATTATTTCCCTCTTCATTAAGTGGAATGGCTATTAGAGAAGAATTTCATCACAAAACATGTTGCACTGTGATGCCAACGACGACAGATGAGTCTTTTGGGAATCAAGTTGATGTGAGCCAAGATGATGATGCTGATGATCTAGAAATGGAAGGATTCTATGCTTCTCTTGATGCTGAGACCAATGTTATTTCATTTTCTCCAAATGAAGAGACCATGGAAGCACTGAAAATAGCACTAGACTTCATCACCAATAATAATGATGCTTTAGTGTTCTTGGATGCTCAACATTGCAGCATCATGAAAACCAGCTTAGATGATCTCTCCAGTTTGTCTGCTAATGATGGTTTATCAGGTGCAATGAGAGCATTGATACCTGAAGCTTCAACTGTGTTTGCACATTGTAGTAGTAGCTACATTGAAGCAAATATGAAAGTTGAGTCCGCACAGGGTGTGCGTGCGCACGCCCAGGAAACTTTTAAAGGTATACGTACGCACAGGTGCCAAAACACAAAGGGTTTGTTCACTCGCACAACCTGTGCCAGCGCCCCCAACAGACAGTTCTTTCTAACGTGTGCGTCCGCACAGGTTGAAATTCTTCCTTAGATATGCGCGCGCACAAGCTGTGCTAGCGCTGCCAACTGAACGCACTTCCCTACCTGTGCGTGCGCACAAGTGTGTGTGCGTCCGCGCAGGTCAAAATTTTCGCAGGGTGTGCGTGCGCATAAAGCTGTGCGTCCGCACATATAAGAAAACTCAGAATTCTGTAACTTTGCAGAATTTTCAGATTTTCAACACCAACTTTGAATGATCATAACTTCCTCTACAAAATTCCAAATTTCACAAACTTTATACCGTTTTAAAGGGTTTTCAAAGATCTTTAATTCTAAATAAATTTCAACAAATTTTGAAAATCGAGACAGAAATTATGATCAGACAAAGTTCACCAAAATTCCACTTTTACCCAAAATCACAATTTCCACAATTCCTTCATAAAACACAACCAAACCAACCCAAACCACTCCAAAACTCCAATTCTCATCAAATTCAACACTCTATGACATTACACCAAACATACCACATTTTTCCTTATCCACAACATCAATATCAATATATCTCATATATCCAACTTCATTAACAACTTTCCAATTATATTACCAATAAATCAACACCAATATTACATTTATCAACACAATCCACTACTCAAACTTCACAAATCATGCATCCTCATTCCTCAACATATCACTGTTAATCATCATTAGCAACTCAAAATTCATCATTTCATCAATCATCATCATACAATTACATCCAACAACTCATCAACCATTCAAATCCAATCCTATCCTATGGGTCACTAGCCTAAGTGTCCATGAATATTATATACTACATAGAGAAAATCGAAATCATACCTTGGCCGATTCCCAATATGAACCAAATGAGCTTTCAACCAAAATCCAACCACCAATGTAACTCCAACAAGCACCAACAAGCTCCAAACTCACAATAATCAAGCTATATACATATAAATCACCACAAATTAACCTAGGGCTCAACATAAATCAAATTTCACAAGGTTTTAATATCTCTTACCTCTCCCAACAGATTTGATGGCCAAAATCCAAGGCTAAGCAAGGATTAGAGCAAACCTAAACATCCAAAATTACAAAAACCCATTTAACCCAAAACCCTAATGTAACCCGAAATTTTGGAGAGCAGAACTGGAAGAATTTCGAGCTTATCTCTAGAGTTTCTTGGATGGGTTTTGTAGACTCTTCGCAAGGAACGCGTAGCCGCTGACGGCACGCAAATCAGAGCTCTATAGCTCAAGATATGAGCTTGGGAAGATTGAGGCGATTAGGGTTTCTTCTTCCTCTCCTTCCCTCTCTCAAATCTGAAGTGTGTGTGTTTATGGAGGCTAGGGTTCATTAAATGAATCTTTATATATGTTGGACTTGGGCTCGGTTCAACCCGTTAGCGTTTTTAGCCTGTTTGGCCCAATTTCGAGCCAAACCTTTAAAATTAACGCCCGGTTTTCTATTTCTAATATTTTTCTAAGGTTTTTTACTGTTTCAAATTTTTCTCGCGCAGGACCGGACAGACTTGAATCGGTTCAATCGGTTCAACTGTCGGTTCGTAATTTTTTATAATTTTTCGCAGAAAATACATTTTCTGACTCGGAAAGACCCATTGAGTTCAAAAATGATGTTTAAAATGTCAAATTCTTACTCTAACTTTTTGGAATCAAATTTGGGCAATGTAACCACTTAATTAACCGGTTCGATTAATTACGGTTCTTACAGTTAATTATTTAAATATCATACAATTTATTATAATTTCTATCAATCAATTAATTGTAATTCAAATTGAATGATTATTTTGTTACAAAATTATTATTTCCTAATCTATTTATGGGCAATACATATAATAATTTTAATTGTAAATTAAGCTATTTTATATTAAATGATTTATATAATGGTTATCTCATTTATTATCATAAATGCTGAATTAAATAAGTCATTATTACTTTTAATTTAGAATTAGATGAGAATAAAACCAGAGATACTATTTTATTTGGCCTTTAGGGTTTAATAGATGTCACACTCATATAAATAGTGACTTCTGAATTTTGGTCTTCAACACATCAAAGCCACCTCCATAACTCTTTTTCCATAAAAGGAATTGCGATTCAACTCTATCAGGGATACAAAAGGTTTTCAAAGAATAAGGGAATAGTCTGAATTTGCATGAATTCTAAATGTTCGAACTTACGATGTTGTTTCAGTTGGTTGTCGTTACGAGAATGACTCTAATCTTTACGTGTCTAAGGACTAGAATAGATTAAATATTATTTAAGTAATTTATTTCTAATATTGGTATTTGATTAAATTAGTTTTAGAGAAATTTAAATTATTGTTGACTCAATTTATATATTACGACTATTCTTTTTGAATATATTATTTTTATATTTTTTAATATAAAATTTTTTTTCTGATTTTTAAGTTTATTTTCTTTCTTGGATATATGTATCACCTTATTTTCTTATTTTATA
>NC_029789.2:145159176-145161578 GCF_000816755.2 Arachis ipaensis | reverse complement strand
TGTATATATATATATATATATATATATATATATATATATATAAATAAAGATTAATAGTAAATTGTTACAATTATTTATCATTTAGAAAATTTGTACCTCAAATATAGATCTTCTTCTATTTATTATTTTTCATACCTAAGGGCTACTAACTACGATTCTATCAATAGTGTCACCTATGATAGATTATGTAATGAAACAGTTTGAAAAATAAAGGCAAGAATTATAAGTGTAACACCCTACCACACAGAGTCTTACGCTTAAGTCGTAAAGCAGAGGTGGTAAGGTATTACGACCTCTAAAAGAAAAGGATATGTATATAGATATAGTTGGATGAAATCATATCTAGGAGCCTTGAAGGATAAGCTAAACAAAAACAATAAATAGAAAATTGTGTCACACTCGCATGGATATTTGTAAAACGGACAGGAAAAATCAAAATGAAGCTAAAAACATATATACATATCAGAGTTCCAAAACTCAGGTAGCAAGCTCCAGACTCGACCTGCGAAGTTAAGGCCGGCCAGAGTATATGATTATATATATATACAACCCAAAATAAAACTCAAACTACAAAATAAACTCCTGTATCTCCAAGTCGACCTCTAGGAGGGACAAAACACAAAATTTACATGTGGAGATTCTATAAACATGTATACATAGCCCAAAAAATCAAAATATGACAGTCAAAAAGGTAGTTCTTCGCTTGTAAGGAGGATACCCAAACGCTCAACGAGGTGTCTCTCGACCTACATCTGAAAAATAACAACATAGTATAGGATGAGAACCGGAGGTTCTCAGTATGGTAAAGGTGTCCGCATAGTTAATATAAAAGGTCCCGAGAAAGCCAGAGGCATTTCTAGAACTCCGACACTCAGAATCATTCTTAAGGTAAATAAACTAAACCAAAAGTTAGGTAAGTTATCTAAGGTATTCTAGTTCTGAATCTAACTTTAACATAATACTTTACGTTCTGTCTCCTCCAATCCTCCCCTCACACCTTCGTCAAGAGGGATTCCTCAGAAAACATACACATACAGTTCAAGGAAGGAAAACACAGATCGAGAGGCATTTACAGCAAGTAGAACAAGTAGCGGATAAGCAGAATTAAACAGTTAAGCCAACCAAAACAATGCACACTCAAGCAAACAAACAAATGCATATGATGTATGCTTGTTCTATGGCTGATGAGTCTCATCTGTCGGTTATACAGCCAACCCGACATGTCCTGATAGTCAACCATTGAACAGTCCCTCTGTGCGCGCATCCCCAAACTCAATAATATTTCATGGAGTCAAACTCCAAGCTCAAATATAATATTCCATGGAGTCACATTCCAAGCTCAATAGTGTAGTATTCCATGGAGTTAAACTCCAAGCTTAATAATATAGTATTCCATGGAGTCAAACTCCAAACTCAATAATATTCAATATTCATATTTATATGCATGCCCATGGGGGAATCCGGGGAGTTAAAGTGTTCGGTCACATCTTACAACAGAGGGTCAACAAATAGTCTCAAATACACAAGCCACGTAATAATCTCTTTCCTTTTTTAAAATAACACCTCAAACCAAAACTCCAATTCTTATAGAAACTTTGGCAGTATCTCCTCTAAAATTCAAATTTCTACCACCCTTCAAGGGTCCCAACTATCAAACTAAACACCTCTTAGTCATTCAAATTATTTCCAGTAACAAATTATCTCAAAATCAGACTAATATCAATATTAAATCTTTTTCCAAATCGACCAACTTCAACAGCAAATCATTAACAATAGCTAAACCACACATTTTATACCATATACACAATCCATCAATTATACATTCAATTCATTCTTATCCTAAGGTCTTCTAACCTAAGTTTTCACGTGATGTTAAATATTAACTACGAGAAACCAAAACCATACCTTCGTACGGAATCAAAATATTCAAAGCTCTAGAGAAACTTTCTGACCGAGCTATCGAAGAAGAAAATGTCCAGAATCATCTGTGCCTCCTAAAACTCCCGTTGGCCAAACCCAAGGGATAAAGGAGCTACGTTGCTGTCAACTTCCACTAATAAAAAATGGTACCAACGTGTAAAGGAGAAGATTACGAATATTTTTATCGGATTAGATTTTTTATTGGAGTTACGGATTACAAGAAATCGAAGCCAAAAGTTCGAAGGAATTTATGTTCTTTCTTTTTTCTCTTCGTTACGCTATTCTCACTTTTTTTTTTCTTTCTCTTTTTCTCTCGCATACGCTGATCATATATATATGTGTATGATTAATTAGTAAGCCGCCTTAGGCTTTCTTTATTATATATACATAAGGATAATGATAAACTTTAGTGGACATATTTATATATAATGAATTAATGATTGAAGTACATTAATACGTATATGCATAATCTTTAGTAGATA
>NC_029789.2:145124002-145158965 GCF_000816755.2 Arachis ipaensis | reverse complement strand
AATAATAATAATAATAATAATAATAATAATAATAATAATAATAATAATAATAATAATAATAATAATAATAATAATAATAATAATAATTTATATATAAAGTTAATAATATATGAGTTACTAATCTAAATGACATTAGTAACTTAAGAGTGAAAGATATTTGATGAAGCATTAGCAAAGCTAAGCTCAACAAAAATACTGATATTTACTTATATTGGTAGATATCGAACTCGATAATAATATTATTAACTAAATTCTATTTCTAAATTGAAATATCAATTACTCAAATTAAGATATACATATAAGTTTCATTTCTTATAAATGACTAGAATTATAGTTTTAATTATGTAAAATATTTTATCATAATATATATATATATATATATATATATATATATATATAATAATAATAATATGAATTTGATTGAATTCAAATAGTTATAAAATTAGTTCAATTATTGATAATAAAATAATTTCTAAAAATAGAAAACTCCAATTTATGAAATAAATTATAACTTATTTATATTTATATTTTTAAAACTGAGGGTCGCTACAATAAGGTTATGGAAAGTCCCATCCAAATTTGACAAGAACAAGACGACTTATATAGAAATGGTTCTCATGGTTGATAAGGTAAGTTGATTATTTTTCATGATTCTTTCAAGTGATGCTAGGTTCATTTTATAAATATTTGTGGTTTATATTTTAAGTTTATTTGATAAGTAAACTCTTGCACGAATCAAAGATAGTGCAATTTTATAGATTTATAAGTGCTAATAGTCTTTATATTTAATTTGTTTTATAGTGTGATAATAGCCAATATATTTGTTTGTGGATTTAACTATTATTATATTATTTATAATCACATTAAGTATATATCTGTGATTTATTGAAGAAAGTAGATTATTAAAACTAATTAATAACTATTTTAGAGTTAATCCAATTAACACTAGATTAAAAAAAATAAACAATGCATAACATATTAATTTTTTATTAATCAAATTATTATAATTCAAATTAATTTTTAAAAAATAATTTAAAATTATAATATCAATCTTATCACGTGTATGGCACAAATAATTACACTTGTGAATAATAATTATACATTTATGTTTGTGATTGCAAATGCAATTCAAGTATTTACAATTTATATGGGCTTCCTTTTTGTTTTCTTATTCTAGTTAGATTTGCTATATATATTCTCAATCAATCAATTTGATTGGTTTGATGTTTAGTCCTATATATTAGAGATATTGATTAGGAGAAAAACAAATAGAACTAGAAAAACGTAATACCATTGAAATTTTTTCTAAACTTTATGTTGGAATCTAATTTATTTTTCGTTACATTTTAAAAGGCACAGCACAAGCACAAGACCCTAATCTCTATTTGTTTTCATCTTTTTTTTTTTCAATACAAATGGCAAACCATAACGATCAAATTCCTAATGATCTTACACTGAAAATTCTAGTAAAATTATCCGTTAAATCCTTGAAGCGATTTAGTTGCGTGCGAAAGTCTTGGCTAAATTTACTTGAGAATCCTGATTTTAAGAGCATGTACTAAGAAAATTTAAAATCTAAAACTGCCTACTCATCGTCTCTCCTTCTATGGAGATTATTTTACCAGAGGGATGAAAATAATGTGCATTTATTTTCTGGAGATAGATATGAAAACATGGTTACATTAGTTTTGCCAACTCTGGTTGAGAGTTATGGTCTCGGCGAGGTTCTAGAATGTGTTAATGGCATTATATGTCACTATGAACGAGGTCGTGAGGTAATAGGACTTTGGAACCCCAAAACCGACGAGCATAAAATTATTCCTCCAGGTATTAGTGATGATGAGCCCGGCTTTGATCGGCATGTAAGTGTTCATGGATTTGGTTATGACAATGTGAATGATGATTATAAAGTGATTCAATGTGTATATTATATTTATGGTCGAACTTTGTTTGAAGAGCCTGTTCTAAGAATTTGGCAAATTTATAGTCTAAAAAGTAATTGTTGGAAGAAACTTGATCTTGAAATGACTCAGAAGGAAGATGTAGATAAAGCTTCTATAGCGTACTTGAATGGAGTATGCCACTGGTGGGGTAGCGAGTTTGCCACGAATGAACTCGAAGAACAAGTACTTGTGTCATTTAACCTCAGCACCGAAACATTTCGAACCACATCAATTGTTTGGGTGCAAGAAAATGATGATAGCCCTACCAGAACTTTGGTAGTGCTCAACGAGTCTGTTATTTTGATTTCCTCTTTTGCTCAGAATAATCGCATTGAAATATCCATTTTGGGTGAAGTTGGTGTGAAGGAATCTTGGGTGAAGCTTTTCACACTTGGACCCTTTCCATCAGAATTTCGTTATCCAATGAGAATGGGCAACAAATGTGATGTAATATTTTATATAGGAGATGACAGTAATGAATTGGCTTCCATTGATGTCATCACGGACAAAGTAATTCACAATATTAATATCAAAACAAGAATGTTTGGTACATGGATTTACAAGGAAAGCCTCCTCTCTTTCACAAAAAAAATTAATTGATTAGTAAATATACAAATTTAAATGTAAGATATACTTAAATGGGGTATGGGAAGAGTATGTACACTTTCTAAGATTAAAACTAATTTTAATATTATATTGGTAGTTGAAATTGATTTGATAAGTTAATTTGTATTTCATTATAATATTTTGAGCTGGTCAATTATGTTTCATATTTAAAAAAAAAAACGACCTATGAAGCACGTACACTTTGCTGTGTTGCTGTGTTTGCGTGTCGGACACATTTTTGACACAACACTCACCAACACTCATCCGACACGCGTGTCTGTCCGCTGTGTCCAACCGTGTCTTAATAGAAAATAAAAAATTTTTCTCCAGACACGTTTGGATACACCTAAATACCATCACCTGTCAGCATGTCCAGTCTTATTCTTAATATATATTCTTGAAATAAATTTAGATATAGTATATAATATTATTTATTAAAACAAAAAAATTTTTTTAAATACTTGATATAATTAAAATAAGATATTAAAAATAAATAAAAAATAATTTATATTTTAATATCTATAAAATGTTAAAATATTATTGAGATTTATATAAAAAATACTTTATATTTTATATGTATGCGTGTCCCCGTATCATAGAATTTGTGTGTCGGCGTGTCCCGTTTTGTGTCGTGTCCCGTGTCAGTGTCGGTGCATCATAGAATACGACTCTTGGTGTTAAAAAAAAAAATTATATCACACGAATTAATTTTGGATATCTGAAGTAATAATGAAAACAAATCGGATAATTGTTCATTATTCAAACTTAGACTTGTGTATTCTCAAGTTACTTTTGTACTCAAATGTGGATGCAAAAGTAGTCTATTGAAAATTTGCTAAAAACTATGTATGCAAAAGTCAGTGACCTTGCCTCTGCTAGAAGGATATTTGATTTGATTATCAAAAAGAGCATTTTCTCATGGACATCAATGATTGCAGGATATGCCCATTCGTATCACCCATTGGAGGCATTGCATTTGTTTAGAAGGCTTGTACGGACAGAATTTAGACCAGATGGACTAATCGCTGCCACTGTTTGTTGACTTAGGATCAATTAGCGTAGCACAAGAGATGGAAGATTATATTTCTCTAAATGGATTGGAATTTGATCTAAGTCCAAACATCTCTCATACACAGCTACTCCAAGTGTGGAAGCATCGAGAAAGCCAAAGAAGTATTTGAAAAAGTGGCAGATAAAGATTCAACTGTTTGGTCTTCCATGATAAATAGTACTAGACTTCACCATCAATAATAATGATGCTTCAGTGTTCTTGGATGCTCAACATTGCTGCATCATGAAAACCAGCTTAGATTATCTCTCCAGTTTGTCTGCTAATGATGGTTTATCAGGAGCAATGAGAGCATTTTGCACATTGTAGTAGTAGCTACATTGAAGCAAATATGAAAATTGAGTCCACTGCTTTATAACTGTCGAGAGCTGATAACTTAAAATCTGACCTTGAAAATAACAAGAATCAGTTCCCTGATACGGTGGCAACAGAAAAAGTTCTGCGGCAAAAGTTGGTATGTTTGGAGGAAATGAAAGAGGATCTAGAAAAGCAAATCAGAATTATGAATGCTAACATCATAACTTTATTAAGCTTAGCAAGATGGAAGTTTTTATTTGTGTGACAAACCCTATATGTGATAAGCACTGATAGGAGAAAGAGAAAATGTAAGCAAACAAAACAAAACTGAATAGAAACTCACCCTTCAAATGAGAGGGTATATGAATCTGTATATCATTTCTCTGTAATCTCTATGGCATGTCTGTGTCATATAATTTGTTAATCAACAATTAAATGAATCTTCTATCTATGTTACCCTGTGGATTTGTAACTCCATGGAATGCATTAACAGTAATTTCTGTCACTTAGTAAAGTATACATCTAGTTAAATTAGATCTTCTAAGAACCTATAAGATGTACAATTCATCAATCAAAAGATTCTTTTAAGAATGGTTGCTAATATCTGACATGATCAACAAATCAGTAACAGAAATCAGAGTTCTGATCTCTACTTTTGTTCTCATTTTCTCATGGTCCTCTCATCTTTTCAACAAAGTGACGCCTCTTTTCTTCCAACTTCTCGCTCATCCTCTTTCGCAAATCAAACATCTTTTCCCTCTTCCCGATTTTTTTTCTGTTCAGATGGACTAACTTGTTTATCCATAAGCAGAGAATAGAGTGTTTGTGGTTGATAGACAGTAATATCCTCCGTCTTCTCTTCCCGTGTTTCATCTCTATTCTCATTCTCTATGGAAGATGCTGGAAGTTCTTTCAAATCCTCAGTTTGTTGCATTATGTAAGCCTCTAGAAAAGGTGTTGACAGTTGGACAAAACTTTGGCTGCTGCTCTTTAATACTATTGGACAAGAGGAAGATGATGCTCATCCGAAAGAAAACGATTTCCTAACTGGTTCTACTATAGACTTGGCCCCATGTTGGTTTTGGGGTGTTAGCCCCGAACCATCAACTGATATCCTTGCGCTAGTTTTATCATTTGAAGCAGAGGTATCGTGTCCACATTCTTGTTTAACCCACATGTATGGAGCAACAGTCCGAGGAATCCAATTCTCCTTTTCAGCCAGCATCCATGAAATGCTTATGCACTCAGAGTTCGGGAGCACTAAAGCTTCTCAGAATGCTTCCTGTAGAGATACTATAATCTTTTCAGAAAGACATGCAAAGTTGAAGGCTTGTCGGACTATACAAGTTACAACATAGAGAACAAGGAACACGCACCCTCTAAGCAAACTTTAAAAGAGAAAGAAACATAGATATATCTAAAGCATGTAAATTCTAAAAACAGCAGCAGGTTAAACATTGATCTTTAACCAAAATTCATTCATAACTTAACCAAATGGAAATGGGGCTATCATACCTTAAGTCGATTGAGCAGGAACAGGGCGATGCGTGCATTAGTTTTCTTTCAACACCCCAATTGATGGAAAAACTATAAGGACAATTTAAAAAAAATGGAATACGAGAGAATGAGAGGAATGAGGTGAAAAGGAAGACGAACCCCAGATGAGGAAATTGAGAACGACCCAGATGAGAGATGAAGTTAAAATTGGAATCTTTATTTTACATTTGTTCTTAAGAATCGGATGCTAAAATTAAAAGCTGCATTTTCTCTCTTTTTTGTTGTTCCTTCTGCATTTTCTCTCTTTCAAACAGGGCAGCAACTTGTTTGTCTTGCTGCGACATCTACGAATTGAGTTTTGGAGCGAAACCAATTTTATTATAAAATTTAATTAATTTGCTTTATTTCTCTAAAACTTCAGAATTTTAAGAGTTGAGGATTGGGAGTTGTGAATTTTTGAATATTGGTAGTCAAAGGTGAAAAGAAATAGATTTCAGCAAGCTATGCACCAACTTCCAATGCTTGTAACTCTTAGAATTGAATAGCAATTGGGTTGCAACTAAGACATTTCTGGATGAGCTAGGAGTTCCCAAACCAAAATTTAGCTTAATTGGAGTTTTGTAATAAAAGTTATTCAAATTGAAAGGTACTAAGCTTGTTGGTTTTTAAAACAGATTTTGACTCATTTTTACTTAACTTCCAGGTAATGTAACTTCTTCATTAAAAATGGTATTAACTCAGAACCAATTGAAAAAGAAACCTGGATGAGTAAAGTTTAACTACATTAATTTTTAAAGTCATTGAATTTAACTTGGATTTTATATTTTTTGAATATCACATGTTGCTGCTGTTTTTCTGGTTTTATGCACTGCAGAGCAGTCACGGTTTTTCCTTTATTCCTGAGGCTAGAGAAATCAGAAAATTATGATCTTTAGTTTATTAGAAAGCTTATTTCAAGATGAACGCCTGAACATAAAGTTTGCGCAATTCCGAATTCATTTGTTATATTAAAAACAGAAAAGAAAATAGACTGTCGAGGATGTCTTGGTGATAGTCATGGGTTCGAGAAGTTAAAGTTTAATCTTCGTGTGATGTGATTGATTTAATGTTAGAGTTGGGTTGATTTTAAGATTATTCGATATTAAGAAGGTTGAGAAGAGTTTGATAAATAGTTTGGTCAGGACCCGGAAAGGGTAATCAAGATGAATTATAAGGGAATGATGATGAAAAATGTGAAAGGGAGGTTGTTAATAAAAGGAGTTAACATGCCATGACTTGATGAATGATTAAATAATGATTATGACTATGAAATGGCTTATGAATGATGATATATGAGATATGAGTTTTCCTGGGTAAAAACCGTGGCTCGCCACCACGTGTTCCAGGTTGATTCTCGATACTCTGTTAACCCTACGTCGTAAGGGTGACCGAGCACGTATAAATTCCCGGGTATGGATAATCCCCATTGAGTGATTTATATGATGATTGAATGTAAACTCTATGCATAGACTCTTGGGGATGCGCGACGGGGGACAGTCTAAGGTTTTCGGACTTGTCGGGTTGACTGGATAACCGACAGATGGACCCCATCAGCCATAGGACAGACATGCATCATATGCATTTGTTTGTTTTGATTGCTATGTATTTCCTGGGTTTGCCTAATTGATATATATCACCTGCTATTTGTACTATCTGCTCATTACTTGTGCGTGACCTTGTTTGGTTGCTTGTTTCTGTTGCATTGTGGATGATGGAGGGATGGAGGAAATGGAGAAATGGTTTGGTGTTAGATTAGGATTGAAATTGAGTAAGTTAGGTAGATTTAGAATACCTACCCCTATTTATAGCTTCTAATTAGTAATTAAGTTGGATAATTGTATAACAGAGTTCTAGGATTGCCTATGGCATTCTCAGGACCTTATTTATTATACGTGTGGCACTTTTACCATGCTGAGAACCTCCGGTTCTCATTCCATTTTGTATTGTTGTTTTTCAGATGCAGGTCGAGAGGCTCCTCGCTAGGCGTCTGGATCCTGGAAAGCGAAATAGTCATTGGGTGTATTTTGGCTTCTGGCTGTATATATGTATATATATGTTTAGCTTACTCTCCAAGTAACTTATGTATGCTGCTCCTCTTAGAGGTTGAGGGAGAGATAGGAGTTATTTTGATATTATAGTGTATTTTGGGATATTTTGAGAACACTTATGTATGTTTATATGTATATATATACCCTCCGACCAGCCTTAGCTTTGCAGGCTGAGTCAGAGACTAGTTATGCTGCTTCCTTGGTTGTCCTTTACTCTTTTGCTTATCTTTATCATGTTCCTATTAGGTTTCTTAGCACGCAAGTAATCCTTTCCTAAGCGTTGCACTTTTTATTTTGCGATTTTGTTTTACCCGTTTTTGAAGACTCCTAGTTAAATATCTTTTTCTTTATTATTATTATTATGTATATATTCTTAGAGGTCGTAATACCTTACTTTCTCAGTCTTATGACTTAAGCATAATACTAAGTATGGTAGGGTGTTATACTAAATATTGGTGAATTAATTTTAAAAAATGGTATATATAATAAAGTTTTTACTATTTTTTTCTCAATAAAATTTAATAATTATATACAATTAAAAAGATACACTTAATTTAAGATAACGAGTGATACATAAAAAATTAAAAGATTTTAAATTTAACATATGTAGTGATGAATATAGTTTCAGTTTAATTATAAATATATATACCAATAAAATATTATCGAACTATTAAAATAATTAGATTTTGTAACTATTATTAACTTTAAATGCCATATATTGTTATCATAATAATGATGGCATACAAACTTTACACTTCTATCATGATTATTTAAGTATTTCAATAATTTTAATGCATCAAACTTAATTTTATATTATCAAGTATCGTTTAATCTAGTCCAATTTTCTCTACATATTCTGAAAATCTGGCAACTCCTGCCACTTCTAATAATAATTTATTGTCCGTTCAGACTTCAGAATTTACCAACATGCTATTTTTTTTTGGTGAAAAAGGTACTTTTTTTAGTATGTATAAGAAATAGATCAATGGCTTCTTTCCCCATCTCATGAATAGCATAGCTATTTATCATGGAAGACCAACCAATTAAATCTTTGTCTGTTGCTTTTTCAAATACTTCTCTAGCTTTCTTGATGCTTCCACACATGGAGTATACGTGTATGAGAGATATTTGAATTTGTAGATTATATTCCAATCTATTTAGAGGATGTGTGGTTCAAATATTATTTTGTTATAAAAATTTCATTCTTATGGGAATTAAATATATCCAAAGAAAAAGTGGGAATTAAATGATGGTATTTTGATTTTTTGAAATCAAATTTGCTTGAAAATAGCTTTTTAAATTTTAAATTAAACATGGTCATATGATATTTCCATCTTAAAATTCTTATGAATTTTTTATAATTTTTCCAACCACACACATCCTTAGAGAAATATAATCTTCCATCTCTTGTGCTATGCTAATTGATCCTATATCAGCACAAGCTGATAAAACAGTGGCAACTGTTGGTCCATTTGGTCTAAAATTTGTTCGTACAAGCCTTTCAAACTGAGAAAATGCTCTTTTTGATAAAATCAAATTAAATATCAATGGTCTTTTCCGGGTTCGATGAAAGAGCATTTTCTAAGCTGGACAGAGGAGCCGAGGAGTAAGAAAGGTCGAAAGCAGCGGTTGAGGAGCTTTTGTGCGATTATATGGAACATTTGGCTAGAAAGGAACATGAGAATTTTTAAGAATAAAAGCAAAGGTGTTGAAGAGATCATCGACATGACCGTAACTAGTGTGAATGAATGGACAAGTGTCATTCCCTTTCGTTGTTGATGGCTATACCAAAGACTTTCGTTGTTGATGGCTATACCAAAGATGATGTGGGGACTTTTACTATTTTGATGTGATCATGTAATTAAATAAGTTTGTGATATTAGTCTGTCTCTGTATGCTTCACTTTATTGTGTTGACCTTTTACTTTAAAAAAAATATATCCTTCTAGCAGATACAAGGTTATTAGCAAATTAAATATCCATTTTGCATACATAGTTATTAGCAAATTTTCAAGAGATTCCTCTTTATCGCATCCACGTTTGATTACAAAAGTAACTTGAGAATACACAAGTTCAAGTTTGAATAATGGGCAATTATTCAATTTGTTTTCATTAATACTTCAGATATCCAAAGCTGATTTGTGTGATATAATTTATTGTTTTCTAACACCAAAAATCTTATTTTTTAAAATATGAAATATAATTGACTATTTTAAAATATTAGAATATAATATAAATTGACTTATCAAATTAATTTCAACCAACATGAATACTAAAATTAGTTTACATACTCTTTTCATATTCCATTTAAGTACATCTTACATTTAAATTTATATATTTATTAATCAATTAATTTCTTTCGTGAAAGAAAGGAGGCTTTCCTTATAAATCCATGTACCAAATCTTCTTGTTTTGATATTAATATTGTGAACTATTTTGCCCGTGATGACATCAAAGGAAGCCAATTCATCGCCTGTTGATACGAGAGATTACATCACATTTGTTCCCCATTCTGAATGCACAATATTTTGGAAAAGGTCCAAATCTAAATGTGAAAAGTTTCACCCAAGATTCCTTCACACCAACTTCACCCAAAATGGATATTTCAATGCTATTATTCTGAGCAAAAGAGGAAATCAGAGTAACAGAGTCGTTGAGCACTACCAAAGTTCTGGTAGGGCCATCATCATTTTCTTGCAGCCAAACAATTGATGTTGTTCGAAATGTTTCAGTGCTGAGGTTAAATGACACAAGTACTTGTTCTTCGAGTCCATTCGTGGCAAACTCGCTACCCCACCAGTGGCATACTCCATTCAAGTATGCTATAGAAGCTTTACTTATATTTTTTTTTTTAGTCATTTCAAGATCAAGTTTCTTCCAACAATTACATTTTAGACTATAAATTTGCCAAATTGTTAGAGCATGCTCTTCTAATTCCATTGGATCATAAATATAATATACACATTGAATCACTTTATAATCATCATTCACATTATCATAACCAAATCCATGAACACTTACATGCCGATCATAGCCGGGCTCATCATCAGTAATACCCGGCGGAATAATTTTACGCTCGTCGGTTTTGGGGTTCCAAAGTCCGATTACCTCATGACCTCGTGCATAGTGACATATAATGCCATTAACACATTCTAGAACCTCGCCGGGACCATAACTCTCAACCAAAGTTGGCAAAACTAATGTAACCATGTTTTCATATCTCTCTCCAGAAAGTAAATGCACATTATTTTCACTACGGACGTTTTTATCTCTTTGGTAAAATAATCTCCATAGAAGGAGAGACGATGAGTGGGCAGTTTTAGATTTTAAATTCTCGTAGTACATGCTCTTAAAATAAGGATTCTCAAGTAAATTTAGCCAAGACTTACGTACGCAATTAAATCGCTTCAAAGATTTAACCGGTAATTTTGCTAGAATTTTCAGAGCAAGATCATTAGGAATCTGATCGCTATGGTTTGCCATTTGCATTGAAAAAAAAGGATGAAAACAAACAGAGATTAAGGTCTTGTGCTTGTGCTGTGCCTTTCAAAATGTAACGAAAAATAAATTAGATTCCAACATAAAGTTTAGAAAAATTTCAATGGTGTTTCGTTTTGCTAGCTCTATTTGTTTCTCTCCTAATCAAGATCTCTAATATATAGGACTAAACATCAAACCAATCAAATTGATTGATTGGGAATATATATAGCAAATCTAAATAGAATAAGAAAAAAAAAAGGAAGCCGATATAAATTGTAAGTACTTGAATTGTATTTGCAATCACAACCATAAATGTATAATTATTATTCATTAGGCTTAGTTTTTCTTAAACAATATTAGATTCTACTGGTTTAAAAAGAAATAAGTATCCTAGACTGAAAATAACTCCTTATCACTATTTGTGCTACTTTGTTGGAAAAATAAAATAAAAAAATTTTTAAAGTGAAGTCAAAACATATAATTTGAAAAAATAACAAATCAAATCAAGTAAAAATGAAAGGGATGTATTTTCTATTTATTTAATTGAAAGAATCATAGTCCATGAATAATGAAACCAAGGTTGGCACAGGCCTTTAGCAAAGGGTAAGTGAAGGTATTCCCATGCTCAGCGGTGTGTGAAACCATGGAAGTGTATACGTTTAAGGTTTCAGTAAAGAACCCAGTATTGGTAGAATCTCGAATCAAGTTTCATAGGTAAATGGGGCTTTTTGAAACTTCTAAATGATGCAGAACGCACTGCCATTTAAATAATGGACAATTATCTGATTTGTTTTCATTACTACTTTAGATATCTGAAATTGATTGTGTGATATAATTGAGGATTTACACCGTAAAATAATTAAAATTACATCAATGTCCTAAAAAAGTGAATTAGCTTACATACATGTCCTAAAATAAATTTATATTAATCGAATCAACTGAATTCAATTTATACTCTTTCAATGTAAATCAACTAAAGTAAATTTATAATTTACTATATATATGTTATATCAATCTTGATTCAATTTACTTGTATATGTAATTGATGAGTTTGGAAAACTCTATTTCTAATTAAGTGATGATCAAACATTATTAATAAAATCAGTTGCAAAAATTATTGATACTAAATTAAAATGATTAAATTAATTTTTGCAATGCAGGTTCAGATTGGGCCAAAAATGAAAATCTGGTACAAGCCCAATATACTTCTAAGAATTTCAACTTTAATGTTGAATTATTGTGGCTGAAACAATGTGTTGTTACATGGGCCAGATTGATTTATTATTGCTACAAGCCCAAATGAATGCTTCCCTATTTGCTCAATGCATGATCCGAAAAATATACATCAGGAAAACAAATGTTATTAATTGGGCCAGCTTTTATTGAATTTCAACATGAAGCCCATATCAAACCAAAGATCCAATGCTTGATCCGATACATAATGAAAGAAAGCAAATTGACTCCATGCTTTCCAACGGATTCAATCTCTTGTTAAGGGATGGATTTCAAAATTTAATTTGCCAGCATTGGAAACATAAATGAGAGAGAGAATATGAGTGACATGATTGATTTGATCAATGCAGCACGCCACTCAAGCAAGGGAAGTAAAAGCAATCCCATTTAATATGTTCTATTTCAATTAATTGCTTTTACTCTTCATTCTCTCTCATCTTTCCTTCCTCTCTCTTTCGGTCTTTAACCAGGAAACATTGGTAGCCATAGAAGCAAAAATAAGCTACCGAAAGGAAGGGAGAGCAAGCCTAAAGACCATCACAATGATGGCAAGAAAATATACTAAAATAAAAATGAGCTGTGGCTGAAATTTTCACCAAATATGGTTAGATTTGGTGAGGTAATCTTGAGCTCTTTATGCTCAAAAAAAGGAAGAAGAAGAATCGGCCAGCAAGATGAGATTCTTGAAGCATGGCTTGTCTTTGATTCTGCTCAACCACCACAGGAAGTAGCTAGAGTGGCGAAGTGATGGTAGAGGCAGAGATTGAAGCAGATGAAGTCATCATTATCATGAAGCATCAAGGGCCAGAAATCCATATTGGAGAGCAAGCCAAGGATGGAGAGCTCGGATTGATGAAGAATGATGATCAAGAAAGGACTAGAGGTAATTGCATGTTGGGTTTTGCATGGTTGTCTCTTCTCTCTCTATGTGGCCTAACCAGTTCTGTTTCTTGAAGGAGTTAGAAGTTAAGCTTGGGTTTTGGCTTCAAGTGTGGAGGCTTCCCTCTTCTATAAAAAGAGTGAACTACCACTGTTTGAAGCAAGGAGAAAATTTGAGAGTGCAAGGCACAGAGTTCTCAGAGCTACCTGAGCTAACAAATTTCTCTTCTCCTTCAATGTATTCTGTTTAGTATTTTTCTATTTAATTTTATCATGTCTTGAGTCTCATGGAAAAAGGCAAACAGTGAGGTTTGTATGAAAAAGTCATAGAGCGAAAAAAGGCAAAGAGTGCAAAATTAAAAGAAAAAGCCATAGATGTCTTAGAGTTTCTTTGTTCATCTATGTTGTGTTTCATGATTCTGTGGGAATCTCCTTGTAAGTTGGGTTAGCACTTTACAGTTTGTAATCAGATTGATTATAGTGAAATTCCATCATGCTTGTGATGGAGACTGGATGTAGGCTGCACTGCACTTAGCAGCTGAACCAAGATATATCTGGGTGTAATCTTTCTCTCTTCTCTACTCCATTTCTGTTTCTACTGCACAGGAGCAAAAACCAAAAATATCTCGTGCCAAGTAATGAGACAAAAAGAAAAGTCTCGTGGCTAAGGACGAGACAAAAGAAAAAGTCTCGTATCCAGTGACGAGATAAAAAGACAAAAAGTTTTCTGAATTGGTTTCACAGGTCAGCAAGGGTTATCAAGCGAAAAGGGGGCTAAGATTCAACCTCCCCTTCTCTTAGCCACTGAAACCTTCAATTGGTATCAGAGCTTGGTCTCAAAGAGATCAAGCTTTGCAGCTTGGAGTAAAGATCCTCATGGCAGAAAACAGTGGCTCAAATGTGGTGTCCTACAATCTTACAGAAGGACAGTCAAGCAACAGACCGCCTCTTTTCAATGGGAAAAACTATACCTATTGGAAAGAGAGAATGAAGATCTTTGTGCAAGCAGTAGACTACAGACTTTGGAAGATCATCTTGGAAGGCCCTCAATTTCCAACTAACACAAGTGCTGAAGGAATAGTTTCTCTCAAACCAGAAGCAAGCTGGACCGAGGAAGATAAGAAGAAGGTGGAGTTAAACGCCAAGGCAGTAAACCTGCTCAACTGTGCTATCAGCTTCGAGGAGTACCGACGGGTATCAAGATGCACAGCGGCAAAGGAAATCTGGGACAAATTGCAAATCACCCATGAAGGAACCACCATTGTAAAGAAGACTCGGATAGACATGTTGAACAGAGAGTATGAAATGTTTGCAATGAAGGAAGGAGAGTCCATTGATGAACTGTTTGAACGATTCAACATCATCATTGTTGGCTTAGATGCTCTAGGAATTACATATCCTGATTCTGTGCTAGTGAAAAGAGTGCTGAGATGTCTCACAAAAGAGTGGGAAACAAAAGCTTTAATTATTTCTGAGACCAGTAGCTTAGACTCCATGACTTGTGATGATTTGAGAGGAAATCTTCTTGCTTTTGAAAACATCTATTTGAAAAAAGATTCAAAAAAGAAAGGAATCGCTTTTTCTTCTATGACTAACCCTCTGGATGAAGAATCCAGTGATAACTCCTCTGAACATGAATTTGTGTTGTTTGCCAAAAAATTCAGGAAAATGATGAAGCTCAAAGGCAAAGGCAGCAGCTCAAGGAGAGTAAAGAAAGACCTTAGCAAGGTAACCTGTTACAACTGCAAGGAAATGGGACATTTCAAATCTGATTGTCCCAAGTTAAAAAGAGAGGAGAAGCCGAAAAGAGGAAAGATGGAAAATCAAGAACTTGAACAACAAATCACCATTCTTAAGGCTGAAAATAGTTTTCTTAAAGAGAAAGTGAGAGAGGCCGAAACTGCTTGTGACCTTGTTGAAGAGAATAAGCAGTTAAGAGCCCAAGTTAGAAGCTGTAAAAGTGACCATTCTGTTCTTGCATATGTAAACTGTTTTAAAAGAAATGAAGAGTTGCTTAAAGAGGTTAAAAGGCTTAAGGAAGACTTAGCCAAGTTCACACAAAGTTCTGAAAATCTGAATCAAATATTGGCTAGTCAAAAACCTCTTTATGATAAGGCTGGGTTAGGGTTTTATAAAACTGAAAAATCTCATTTTGAAAACATTGCTTCATCTTCAAATGATACAAGGTATCAAGACCCAACCTACTTTAACAAAACAGCAACTCCAAGATTTTGTAGGCTATGCAATCGAAATGGTCACTTTCCTATTCAATGTTTCTTTGGCAAAAGAATGATTGGTGATAAAGTTTGTAAAGTTGTTTTTGATTACAATGGCTTAGGACATAGAAGATGGTTTAACGTAAAAGGATCCAAAAAGATTTGGATACCTAAGGTCTCTTAAGCTTGTTTTGTAGGTGTGCCTAGCATCCAAACGAAAGAAAAATATGTGGTATATGGATAGCGGATGCTCTAGGCATATGACCAGAAAGACAACCTTCTTCATAAAGCTTGATGAATATGATGGAGGACTTGTCACATTCGGTAATGATGCAAAAGGAAAAATAGTGGCTGTTGGGAAAGTTGGTAAAAAATTTTCATCTTGTATAAATGATGTTCTCTTTGTACATGGTTTGAAACATAAATTGCTTAGTGTTAGTCAATTGTGTGATTTGGGTTTTGAAGTTGTTTTTAAGAAGTTTGTTTGTTTGGTTGTTTGTGAGAAAACTGGGGATATTTTATTTGAAGCTAAAAGATGCAATAATGTGTATGGATTAACTCTTGAGGACCTAAAAGAACAAAATGTAACATGCTTTACATCTCTTGATTCTGAAAAATGGCTATGGCATAGAAAGTTGGGACATGCAAGCATGTACCAAATTTCTAAGTTAGTTAAGAAAAATCTGGTTAGAGGAATTCCAAATATAAAATTTGATAAGGATCTTACTTGTGATGCTTGTCAATTGGGCAAACAAGTAAAATCCTCTTTTAAACCTAAAGATGGAATCTCAACCAAAAGGCCATTGGAGATGTTACATATTGATCTTTTCGGACCAACTAGAACTCAAAGTTAGGAGGTAAACACTTTGGTCTTGTGGTGGTAGATGATTACTCTAGATTTGGTTGGGTACTTTTCCTTGCTTATAAAAATGATGCTTTTCATGCCTTTTCCACGCTTTGCAAGAAAATTCAAAATGAAAAAGATTTGAAAATTGCCCATTTGAGAAGTGATCATGGAAGAGAATTTGAAAATCAAGATTTTGAAAAATTCTGTGATGACTTAGGAATTTCTCATAATTTTTCATGCCCTAGAACCCCCCAACAAAATGGGGTGGTTGAAAGAAGGAATAGAAGCATTCAAGAGATGACTAGGGCTATGCTATGTGAAAATTAGATTCCTAAATTTTTATGGGCTGAAGCTGTGAACACAGCATGTTATATTTTGAATAGAACAATCATTAGAAAAGGATTAAAGAAAACCCCTTATGAGCTATGGAAAGGAACCCCTCCAAATCTTAAGTACTTTCATGTTTTTGGATGCAAATGCTTTGTACTTAACAATAAGGAAAACCTTGGAAAGTTTGATCCAAAATCCTATGAAGGAATGTTTGTTGGATATTCCACCACAAGCAAGGCCTATAGAGTTTATCTCAAAGAGCATAGAACTATAGAGGAATCCATACATGTTACTTTTTGTGATTCTAACTTAATTCCCAGTATTGTAAAGGATAATGATTCAGATTGTGAAGAGGCTGGAACAAGTAAAGAAAATCTCAAATCTGTGCAAAATGAAGAATTTGTCAGCCCGGTTTTATTTCCTCAGATTGAAGGAGAAACTTCCATTTTGTCTCCTGAGCAGACACGAGAAACTGAAACAGTGAGACCATCAGAAGTTCATCAAAGCTTAACACCTACCCGAAAGCCTAGAGAATGGAAGTCCATGAGGGGTTATCCTCATGACTTCATCATTGGTGATCCCTCTCAAGGTGTAACCACAAGATCCTCCACCAAAAGGCAAGCCGAACCTAGCAATCTTGCTCTCTTGTCACAAATGGAGCCCAACAATGTCAAACAAGCTCTTGAAGACCCATAATGGGTTAATGCAATGAAAGAAGAGCTTGCTCAATTCGACAAGAATGAGGTTTGGACACTAGTACCCCATCCGGATGGTAAGAAAGCAACGGGTACTAAATGGGTATTTAAAAATAAACTTGGTGAGGATGGACAAGTTGTTCGTAACAAGGCTAGATTAGTAGCCCAAGGTTACGATCAAGAAGAGGGAATAGATTTTGATGAGTCTTTTGCTCCGGTAGCTAGAATGGAAGCAATTAGGTTGCTTCTTGCCTATGCCGCCCATAAAGGTTTCAAAATGTTTCAAATGGATGTTAAGTGTGCTTTCCTTAATGGTTTTATTGATAGAGAAGTGTATGTGGCTCAACCCCCCGGTTTTGAGGATAAAAAGTTTCCAAATCATGTTTTCAAATTAACTAAGGCTCTTTATGGTCTTAGACAAGCTCCAAGAGCTTGGTATGAAAGGCTTAGTGCTTTCTTGTTGGAAAATCATTTTCAAAGGGGTACCACCGACACTACTTTATTTATCAAAGAATCTAATAATGATATACTTCTTATTCAAGTTTATGTTGATGACATTGTATCACTCACATTTTGATCCTTCAAGGTTCTCTACGTGTGCTTTCTTTGAATTTCACAAAGAAGTTTTGGAGAAACGACACTGTGCCCCTCTTACCTAGTGAATCTCGAGTCTCTAGCCTCCAAAGGAATCAATCTCCAGCCCCTGTTCGATAGTCTCAAATGGGCACCGTTGCTCCTTATTCATAAAATGGTGTACCCAGGGTTGGTAAGACAGTTCTATGCGAATCTGAGGTTTATTGATGGTAGCCTTCATTCTTATGTGAAACGGGCTCATATCACCCTGAATTCTGAAACCATCTCTTCTGCCCTTGGATACATTGATGAAGGGCCAAAGGCTTACATGAGTGATAAATGGGATTCACATGTAAGGGTTACATACAAGCAGGTGCTTCATCAAATATGTGAAAATTTATCTGGCCTAGATGGAACTGTTCTGACTCACAAGGCTTTGGGTCCAACTAATTCCCTGCTGCACCGCATCATAACTCACATTCTCACTCCTCAAAGTGGTTCTCACAACAGGGTAACCGTATCTGACTGTCTCATAATATTTGCTCTTGTTACTTCATCTTCCATTTCATTTAGTTATATTATGATTCAACACATGTGGGAGTCTGTGAAGAGTACTAAAAAGGCTAATCTACCTTATGGAATGTTTCTCATGTGCATTTTTGAGTACTTTAAGGTAGATTTAACCAATGAGGATGTAGAGAACAAGGTCTCCATGATCAAAGGAGGCGGGGCTGCTAAAAAGGGAAAGAAATCAATGGCTTCTGATGACGACTTTGAGGGCCGCCCAGAATCCTCAAAGACGACTGGTTCCCTCAGAGAAATCCTCACAGAATTCACCAATATGTCCGATCTCATGGTTCAATTTCACAAGTCTGCTCGCAAATTTGCATATGAAAATGAGTCGGCATGGAAGAAATGCCAAGAAAGGGTCAGTCTAATGTTGGAAAGCCTTGAGGATGAAGTTGGTAGTGATGCAGGAGCAGAGGACTCTGACTTTAATCTTTCTGATGATTAACTTTCTGGTTACTGTTTGATATTGGCACACTTTGGCTCAATTAGTTACTTTGTTTTGTTAGGTTTGAAACTGACAATAGCTACCTAGGTGATACTTTGATGACACCTTTTGGTTATGTTTTGGGTTTTATATTGCATATTATGTTTCCCATAATCATCGTTTCTTGCAGGTGCCCCTTTGATGACAAAAGGGGGAGAAAAGCTGAAAATTGAAATATGAAAAACAGGGGATGAAATTTTCTGTTAAAAATTCATGATCACCCTGGTTAAAAGGATATATTTTGATGCTTGATGATAGCATTGAAGCTACTGTTTTATAATGATTTGGCAATGCATGTGTGATTGATTGTTAATTAACCTTGATGAATATGCATGATTGTATTGAATAATCTGTTTCATCCTAGTTAACATGCTTGATATTTTTGGCAGTTCCTTTAAATTGTAAAGTATAAAAACTGCCATGTTTTGATCATGTGTACTTCAAATATTTTTCTCATCATAATAATTTTTTTGCTCTGATATCCTGACTAGAAAATGTTTGAAAATCATTTGGATAGCCTTTTTGATTGATGTATGTAAAAATTTTTAAGCAGATAATCAAATTATTGATAACAAATGAGTTTTGTATATCATTCAAATCTGCTCATAAATCAAGCATTCAACATATCAAAATAAAATGTTGAATAACACTGTTTCTTGAAGCTTGATTAAATTGTTACAGGTTAGTGCTTCCCTTGGTAAGAAAAGCATATATCAAGGGGGAGCCATGTGACAATTTGAAAGGGGGAGAAATTCAACTTCAAAGGGAGTATTCTTTACTCAAACTTTAAATTCCTTTCCATTTCAATTTTAATAATGTCTGTCATCAAGGGGGAGATTGATGAGTTTGGAAAACTCTATTTCTAATTAAGTGATGATCAAACATTATTAATAAAATCAGTTGCAAAAATTATTGATACTAAATTAAAATGACTAAATTAATTTTTGCAATGCAGGTTCAGATTGGGCCAAAAATGAAAATCTGGTGCAAGCCCAATATACTTCTAAGAATTTTAGCTTTGATGTTGAATTATTGTGGCTGAAACAATGTATTGTTACATGGGCCAGATTGATTTATTATTGCTACAAGCCCAAATGAATGCTTTCCTATTTGCTCAATGCATGATCCGAAAAATATACATCAGGAAAGCAAATGTTATTAATTGGGCCAGCTTTTATTGAATTTCAACATGAAGCCCATATCAAACCAAAGATCCAATGCTTGATCTGATACATAATGAAAGAAAGCAAATTGACTCCATGCTTTCCAACGGATTCAATCTCTTGTTAAGGGATGGATTTCAAAATTTAATTTGCCAGCATTGGAAACATAAATGAGAGAGAGAATATGAGTGACATGATTGATTTGATCAATGCAGCACACCACTCAAGCAAGGAAAGTAAAAGCAATCCCATTTAATATGTTCTATTTCAATTAATTGCTTTTACTCTTCATTCTCTCTCATCTTTCCTTCCTCTCTCTTTCGGTCTTTAACCAGGAAACATTGGTAGCCATGGAAGCAAAAATAAGCTACCGAAAGGAAGGGAGTTCTCAGAGCTACCTGAGCTAACAGATTTCTCTTCTCCTTCAATGTATTCTGTTTAGTATTTTTCTGTTTAATTTTGTCATGTCTTGAGTCTCATGAAAAAAGGCAAACAGTGAGGTTTGTATGAAAAAGCCATAGAGCAGAAAAAGGCAGAGAGTGCAAAATTAAAAGAAAAAGCCATAGATGTCTTAGAGTTCCTTTGTTTATCTATGTTGTGTTTCACGATTCTGTGGGAATCCTCTTGTAAGTTGGGTTAGCACTTTACAGTTTGTAATCAGATTGATTATAGTGAAATTCCATCATGCTTGTGATGGAGACTGGATGTAGGCTGCACTGCACTTAGCAGCTGAACCAGGATATATCTGGGTGTAATCTTTCTCTCTTCTCTACTCCATTTCTGTTTCTACTGCACAGGAGCAAAAACAAAAAATATCTCGTGCCAAGTGATGAGACAAAAAGAAAAGTCTCGTTGCTAAGGACGAGACAAAAGAAAAAGTCTCGTATCCAGTGACGAGATAAAAAGACAAAAAGTTTCCTGAATTGGTCTCACAGGTCAGCAAGGATTATCAAGCGAAAAGGGGGCTAAGATTCAACCCCCCTTCTCTTAGTCACTGAAACCATCAATAATAAATTGAATCTAGTTTATTGGATTTAGTACTACTACTTCTTCTCTAATAGCCATTCCACTTAATGAAGAGGGAAATAATGGAGCTTGAAGGTTTTGTGTCTCAGCCAAAAATGGGGATTGAGAATATTCTGCCAGTATATTAGCAGGGTGATCCAGCACTGCTTGGGCTAATACACAATATACAAGACGAAAAAGGTAAATCGAAGTCAAATAATTTATTTTAAAAAATTCAATGCATTTAAATATAATATTTTACTTATTAAGAGTTAAGAGTTTATAACTTTATATACTTGTTTGATGAATGACATTATCAAGCAGAGTAATATATAGACATAGTTGAGGAGTGTAAAGTGCAAACCAACTTTTGCCAAGTGAAGAACAGAAATTATGTATAAGTCAAAGGAAAGAAATCTGTCTCTTAATCTCTGATGTTGTAGCTTGTGGATGATAATTGCATTAAATTTGATCTCAGGTGAGAGTCCAAAAATTCTTGCTAACATTGGCGCAGGGATAACTCTTTGCTATACATCCATAAATCATTATTACTTTCTGCAAGAATTCAAGCTTTATGAAATGCCCAAATATATAAACTACATATAAGACAAAGTTTAGGAAGAATAATCAAGAGTCAATTAACTCTTCACTTTCTCTCTTTACAAATTTCTTTATTAAAAATTAGTTATATGAACATCTTAAAAATGAAGACCAAAAAAAAGAGCAAAAGATAGAGAGGGATTGAGATGTCTTGTTTTCGAATGTTTAAAATAAAAATTTCAATTGTTTACCCCCCATCATTAGCAGTATCATTACTTGCTAAGCTTAACAATGTTGAATCTGAACCATAATCCCTTTCTGAAGATGCATGACAAGGCAGGTCAATGTAGTCTAAGCCCAACCTTAGTGTACATAAATCATCAACACATGGGCCTATAATGCAAAGCACATGAATAGTCACACTTTATATATGCTACAAGCAGAATAAACCTGGTTGAGTAAGAAAATGACAAAATTGATCAAGCACCTTGCCTATGCCGGTCAAGAAAAAAAAGGTAATTAATTACTACATATATAACCTTCACTTATCTTTACAAATTACTATTTTTTGGTTCCAAATTAGATGTTACTTTGAATTTTCTCTACCTAGTAAGAAATAATAAGCTACTACTTGATAAGAAGTATAACTATTCCAAGTTTTATGGATTTACACGGAACTCACAAATACCCATGAAAATGAAAATGAACTCATAAATGAAATGGCATCAATGTAAATTACCTTGCACACTGGAATTTGGTTCCCTACTCACATGATCATTCAATGAAAAACTCATTCCTAAAGGAAGATCCAATGAAAGCCTCCTTTCATGTGATGCCATATACTTCTGTTGTTGCATATTTATCTGAAAATTTCCCATGATCAACTCTTCTTTATGCAACAGAGGATCAATAAATTGAATATTCGCCACGCTACTTCTATCTTTGTGAAAATAGATTCCAAGTTTCTTGATAGCTGGTCCCCTTTGGCCACAAGACTTAATTGTACACACAACATGATTCCATTCATTTTTTAAAATCACTTCATTCACTTTGGACTTCATCAATTTTGGATCAGTAATAAATATATGATCCACTAATTGATTGGATGTCTCCACTGATTCAAGATGTTCCGCTTGACCTCTGCTGCTGTTGATGATGAACTCCGGACAAATGTGTGTACGCGAAAGATCAACCGCAGGTCCAACAAGAACACATAAAGAGATTTCAGGAAGCTTGTTGTGAAACCAGAAAGAAATTGAATCATTGTTGCTACTATGCTCCACCCACTTTGGAATGCTACTACTTGGAAGAACAAAATCCTTGGCTCCATCCTCATGCAATTCCTGTTGGTCAAATACATTTCATACTTTTAACAATATGTACTGCTTTGGTTCCAAAGAAGTTTTCATTTGAAACAAATTGATTACTAGAATTACTAGTCTGTACAATAGATAGTTATTTGAAACTGAAGATAATATTAAGAATATCAATTTTAAATGATCAAGTCCAATACATAGGGATAGAGGAACCTTGTTAAGTAACATGTATTTTCTGGCGTAAGTCAAGGATATGCAGTTTCTTGCAGAGAAATACTTTATGTTTGGTGGAATCCCTTTAATTTCTCGAAGTTCTCTGCAGCCATTCAAACTAAGTGACCTCAAGGAGCAAAGTTCTTTGAGGCTTTCATCAAGAACTGTGAAATTATGCTCTGACAGGTCTAAATCTTCCACATTGCGAAACCAGGTAAGATAAGTTGTAAAAGATTCATGGAGCAAATCTGGTAGTTTGCAGGCAGAATGTTTTGCCTCCAAAGGTGCCATTGGACTCCCTTGTTCTTCTTCAACATCTACTTCAGACCTCTCAGAAGTCACTTTCTCTTCATCTGGAGACATGACAATTGGGGGACTTAGTGCTGGTGGGGAACTTGCTCCATGTTTTATCATACTTGAATGGCTAATCAAACAAAACCTTTTAATAGCAGATGGCAATTCTTTTATCAGAGTACCATCCGAATAAATTGTTAGTATATTCTTTAATTTCCCTAACATTTTTGGAAAATGTTCAAGACTAGAGCATCCTGAAAGACAGAGATGTACAAGATTGGTCAACTTGATAGATGGAAATCTCTTAAGCCTCCTGCAACCTTGAGCACTCAATACGCTAAGTCTGTCTAAGAATACAATTGATTCGTCAATTTTAATTAAATTCAAGCACATATTCAATGATAGGTTTACTAAATTTGGGACTCCGGATATATCAGGTATCTCTTCTACATTAGAATCATCAAGATTTATGACCGTCAAGCTCATGTACTACAACAAAAAAACAAAAGGATGTCAAATGATGAAAAACCTTGAAGATTTTTATTGTCATATATAAAGGTTTTGGATGAAAGAATTTTAGACTTGCCTTTTGCTTTTCAAGAAACCTAACTGACTGTATACTCTTGCCGGATAATTGGAATATGACAAGTCCCTCCGGATGAAAATCAAGTGGTAAACAAGGTGAAGGATATTCCTCCCAATTCAACACTCTTAAACAATTTGGAAGATACTTGGGACCTTGGGAAAAATAAGTATGTCTAATAAACAGTGTTTTGAGATTTCTCATTTTCTTGAAAGCCTCTCCATCCCATCTTATTACTTTTTCAAACTTGGGAAAATCCATATGTATCATTTCAATTTTGTCAGATCCCTGTTAACACAAAACAACATCATTACATGTATAATTATATGTTTCAGGACTTTATTACACACATTTAGAAAAATATAAGATCCTACTAATTCTATCCAAAGAATCCAAAGAAGTCAGAGAGCTGAAAATTTTCAAGGGATAATAAGAGCACTTAACTAAACCATTCATACTTATCTTACCATATTCATTTCAAAAACTTGAACTATATCTTCAAGGAGCCATAATCGACTACGCTTCCCAGGCTTTTTTGGTGATTCTTGACGCACAATTTCTCTACCCATGTCTTAAATGAGGGCATGCAAGATTATTCCACGATATGCATCCATTTTTATTAGTGATTTTTGATACGCGAAAATTAAGAATTCACTTACAATCGACAAGTATATCGGATCGTATCAAGTAATAAAACTCACTAAGAGTGAGGTCGATCCCACGGAGATTGGTAGATTAAGCAACTTTAGTTAAATGGTATTTTTAGTCAAGCAAACATGGTTTTGATTTCATGAGATTTGATTCTTGAACGTAATTGCAAAAATTAAATGACAAGGAATCTAAAGAATTGCAATGAAGAAAGAAAATAAAAGTAAATGACTGAAATTTAAAGTGCAAGAAACTTAAATGACATTAGAGATAAATTGCAAGGAAGTAAAGGTTGCAGAATTTTAAAGAGCAGAAGAATAAATCGCAAGAACTAGAGAAACAGAATGTAAATGACAAGAATAATAAATTGCAAGAATGTAGAAGGGAATTGGATAATGGGTATTCAAATAACTAAAGAGCAAAAGAAATGAGAATTAATGATGGAAAGGATCATTAGGGATCAGAGATGCAAATTCTCATGAATTGATGTTGATCAATTCCTTCTCAATCATGGGTATAGATCCATGGCAAATTGTGGGTAATTGAGTCCCAATCTCTTGGTAACTCAATTCTCTCAACACAACCAATTGCCACTCTCGTGATCTAATTGTTCATGAGAAGAGATGAAGTTCAATTTCTATTCCAAGCCACACAACTTCCAGAATCTCAACTAAGGGAGGTTACATCTCACATACCAACCAAAGTGTATTGATCAAGGAAATCATGAAAGGATGAACTCTAAACTGAATTATGTAGCTCCTTTCTCAAATTCACCACATAATTCATATAGATTAATCCCTCTCTCGATGGTGATTGAATCTGTGAAGAACAAGAGTTTTCTCTTAGATGAACCACTTGAATTGAGAAGGAAAAGAAAAGTTATCAATCCATTCAAATGAGCAGAGTTCCTCCCCCTAATGAAAATGGGGTTTAGTGAATCATAGCTCTAAATTCAACCACAAGTGCAAAAGCAAACATTCAAATTGAGTAGAGAAGAGTAATGAAGAATGAAGAAGAAGTTCTTGAAAACTGAAATTCAAAAATTGCAAAAAAAAACTAACTTCCTCCCTGCTACGCTTCCCAATTGGGAGTGTAGTACCAAGCAGAGTAAAAGCTAGCAAAAGTAACTACTATGATGTAAATGTAAAAGTGTCTAAGAGTCTAAAAAAAAAATAAATAAAAAGTCTAAAAAAATCTAAGAGAGAGCTCCCTTATTCTATGAAACTATGGCCTTTATATAGGCTTTCCTAAATTACAAATTGAAATGAAATTAAAAGCAAATTACAAACAAAATGAAAATTAACTATTCTAAATGATTCTTGTGGCTTTGATTGGTTGAGATTTATGGGCTTTGTCCTTGTTGATTTGGCTGGCTCATTAGAGTGAAGTTGCTAGCCTTTATGAGAAACAGAGGATGCAGAGCAAGTTGGCATCAATTCTGGCCCAATGAGGGGCGTTACTAGCAAACACGCCAGTACAAACACACGTTGGCAACGTGCTGCTGAATTTCCTAGGAGTGGGACATGGTGCTTGGGCGTTGTTGCCCAAGTTGTTGCCAAACACTTGCTTGTTCTTTACTTTTTATGCTTGATGTTTCCTGAACTTTGAGCTTCAATCCTTTGCTTCAATATGAACTATTATATATCATTGGAAAGCTCTTGATGTCTACTTTCCAATGCCACATCTAATTTCAAAGTATCCTTTTGACATCTTTCAATTCACATCCATTGAAACAACAAGCAATATCAAGAAAAATTTCCTTCTCAAATTCCTCCAATCCATCAAAGCTTACCTTAAGCACATTTTGTATCTTTTTATTGGGAATTCTTCTGTATTGATCTAATGCGCAGATTTCCACTGTTCTATACTTTTGCCCAGAAAGTTGGATCCCATAACTTCCAAAGCCAATGGTAGGCCAGAAGCATAAGTTACCACATTGCTCAAGATGTCTAAGTAACTTCGATCAACTTTGTTAGTTTTTAAAGCTTTGAAACTGAGCAATTCTAGAGAATCTTTATCATTCAACTTATCTGACTCATATGTTATTCTGTCCTCATACCTTGATAGCAAACTCGTGTCCCGAGTTGTGATGATAACTCTACTACCAGGACTAAACCAATCAAGATTTCCAGCTAGAGCATCTAATTGCTCTTGTTGGTCAATGTCATCTAGAATCAAAAGAATTTTCTTTCGTTGGAGTTTTTGCTTTAACATTGATATTCCTTCTCTAAAACTCATCAATGTAACTTTATTTTCTCCAACTAATTCAAACAGAAGGGTCTTCTGCAGATGTTTTAATCCATATTTATTTGAATTCTCTCTTATATTTTCATGGAAACATATATGTTCAAAACATAAAACTGCAAAATGATTGACAAGCCAATTATACACTGCCACAACAAGTGTTGTTTTACCTATTCCACCAATTCCATGAATCCCGAGCACGCAAACTCCATCACTAGACCCAACATTCAAAAGAGAAATTACCTTTTCCACTTGGGAATCCAATCCAACTGGGTGATCTACAATAGGTAAAGTAGCACGTTTAATCTCTATTGATACATGTCCAACAATCTTGGCAACAAACTTGTGTTCATATCCATCCCTGCCCAATAAGAATAGTTGTGTGTGAAGTCATACATACACTAACGCATTATGACCATGTTTACAATAAAGTAATTAAGGATATTATTTTTTTTGTTAAGATATAAATTTAGTTGTTAATTAGATTCATATATAGATTGTTCACCGAGTATCATTAGTTTTGTTTTATCCTCATGTTATTAAATAATCCGTCCTTGTAATAGCCCATCATCTTTAAAAAATAGACACTTTTGCAATCCTTTTCCCAGGATTCATACATAGTTTGTTTTGAATTATCTCTTAAAAAGGATAGCAGAGAAGTTAAGAAGGCGGGTACCCGTGTTTGAAATGATAACCAGACAAGTCTGCTATTTTCTCCAAAGCCATTTTCCATCTCTTAAGCCTCGAACTTGAACTTGTTCTCATGCACAGCCAATGCTTCTCCATAAGTCCCTGTCTGCTTCCGCACATCAGAAGGATCCACGTCATAGAAAACAGGAATAATCAACCTGCCCTTTCCCTTAACACACTCAAGTTCATCCAAACAAAATGAAGAAGAAGCATAATTCTTAGAGAGCACAACGATTGCGGCCCTGGACTGTTCTATTGCAGTGAAAAGTGAGGATGCGATCTCCTTCCCTCTGCCAAGCTCCTCATCATCAATGAAAGTTTTGATTCCCCTATTTGTGAGAGAGTAATAGAGATAGCCAGTGAAGCCAGAACGGGTATCCTCACCTCTGAAGCTGAGAAAAGCATCATAGGTGAACGGAAAAGTAGTAGTGAAAGGAAAGTAGGAGGAGGAGGAGGTGGTTGCCATGATATTACATATTAGCTCGCTACAAACACCAACTACAAGCAAAGGTTTAATCTTGCAAATATATAAAAATTTGTAATCAAACTCCACTTCCTCTATCTTGCCTTTTTTATTTTTATTTTTTTGTTGAAAAAAGATGCCACTAACTTAAACCAATAATTAATGTCTTATCTTTTACATCATGTAAAGGTTACAGATTGTTGGTAGTTACTAGGTAACTAGTATTAGTATTACCAAGAAGTTTCACTATGTGTTTTCTAACATGGTTGAGTTGACCATCAATTGACTTGCACTGAAGAGAAAATCGCGTGGCCTAGTTGCCCAAGATTGCTTCTTTCACTACTGCCTGTTGCTCCAATGATGAAATTTAATAGAAACATCACTGCAAAAACGATACACAAATCCATAAAAATCAAATAGGCCCCACAATGCAAAATCAATGGTGAGAGATGTGGTATTGTTATCCTACAGGCTTAACACTATCTGAAAGGAAAACATATGATATAGTGAACTTAATAAAAATTAAAATTTTTATCATGTACCAAATTCCTCTTGCTAATCTTGTAGAACTGACTTTACAACAATCTTTTTTAATTTTTCTCCAAGCTCTGACCATTCAGCTTTGATTTCTTCCTGGTTTTCCTTTGCCAAGTCATGCTCATGTTGCAAACGTGGTAATTTCTCCTTCATCACATCCATTTGAGCTTTCAGTACCTTTCCTTCTACGTAGACATCTCTCTTTCTCTTTCGAGTCGTGTTCTGTTTTTCTGTTCTTAATATATAAAAGTAGATGTATAAGTTTTAAGACATGTTTCTCCTCCTGCTAATGCCATGTTAGCAACATCGTTTACTTGGCAAAATTTTAGAATCAACAATTCAATTTTTACTAAATCATCTATTATTTTCAAATCAGCAAAAAAAACAAAAAAATAATCCATATATTTATTATATCTTATCGTTAGAAACAATACAATAAGTTTATAACCCCAATAATTAATTTCTATAAAAAACTCATTAAATGTAATAAACATTCATATTAGAAATGTCATAATAATATTATTAATCATAATAAATTTTACGTTATAAATATTCAAATTTCATACTATTTGTCGGCCCTATTTGTCCTACTTATATAAGTCTCTTATCACTATTCATTCAAATAACATCAAATTTAGCACAAGAAATTTATTTTCGAACTACACAAAATCTCAAACTTACTCAATGGAGCATCATTCTTTGGACAATATTACCAAACAAACAGATAATTGGTTTATCAAAGTTTATGTGGTTCGTTTATAGAAAACATTAACAACCACAAATGAAGAGGGGCCTCTTTGCTTAGAAATGATTATATTAGATGAAAAGGAGACAACTACATTTGTAGTATATAAGATAACTCTATCTACTTTTCATAATCTCATCTATCAAATTATTAGTTACTAACCCAATACTTATTTCAGATCAAAGTGCTACAACACTTTTTGTAAACCAAATAAATGCATTTTGTACAACTCCAACATCCAAATCTTTTGTACCACAAATTATTTTAAATAAAACACCTTTTAAATTTAACTTTAATTTACACATATTTAATTTAATTCTACAAAATATAGTAATTTTTAATATTTATAATATACTATCATTAAAATACCGTCCCATCCCGCACATGGCGCAGGTCTCATTCTAGTTTCGAGAATCCATGATGTTAGCATTAGTAGTTTTGATTTGCTTTTCTAACTCCTCTTTCATTTCCTCCAAATGTGCCAACTTTTGCCGCAGCTCTTTTCAAGGTCTCCACTGTATCATTGAACTGATTCTTGTTATTTTCAAGGTTAGATTTTAAGTTATCAGCTCTCAACAGTTCTGAAGCAGTGGACTCAACTTTCATATTTGCTTCAATGTAGCTACTACTACAATGTGCAAAATGCTCTCATTGCTCCTGATAAACCATCATTAGCAGACAAACTGGAGAGATAATCTAAGATGGTTTTCATGATACAGCAATGTTGAGCATGCAAGAACACTGAAGCATCATTATTATTGATGGTGAAGTCTAGTACTATTTATCATGGAAGACCAGACAGTTGAATCTTTGTCTGCCACTTTCAAATACTTCTTTGGCTTTCTTGATGCTTCCACACTTGGAGTACATGTGTATGAGAGATGTTTGGACTTGTAGATCAAATTCCAATCCATTTAGAGAAATATAATCTTCCATCTCTTGTGCTACGCTAATTGATCCTAAATATAAAACAGTGGCAGCGATTAGTCCATCTGATCTAAAATCTGTCCGTACAAGCCTTCTAAACAAATGCAATGCCTTCAATGGGTGATCCGAATGGGCATATCCTGCAATCATTGATGTCCATGAGAAAATGCTCTTTTTGATAATCAAATCAAATATCCTTCTAGCAGAGGCAAGGTCACTAAATTTTGCATACATAGTTATTAGCAAATTTTCAATAAACTCCTCTTTATCGCGTCCATATTTGAGTACAAAAGCTTGAACGGATGAAGCTAATAAGAGATCTCCTACTTGTATACAACCAGATATAAGATTTAGAAATACAATAAAATCTATGCCAGTACTTTGATGCTGCATTCAGTACATGCATGCCTAATTACTTTAAATAAAAAAACTTCCACGGTTAACAATAACACATATTCTTTTATCTCATTTTCATTCTGTGTTTTCACTAATAACCGTAGAAACGCGTAACCTCTTCTTCAATTCTTCATTTCAATAATTTATCCTTTTCAATTTTTCTTAATTATGTTCTCCATTCTGAATGTGCTTCTCTGTATATAACAATTATTTGGATGAGTTTTTGTGGTTTTCTAAACTAAATAACCACGATGCCAAATGTTGATTTTTGATGACATGTATGAAAGGAGGAAAAGAATAATTAGCAGTGATAAATAATTTTTGTATAGATCTTATCATTTTGTTTTGGATATATTCTTTATGTGAGTACTTTATACAAGAGTTTGATCTCATTCTTCTGTTAATTTTTTTATCTCATTATTAGATTCGTAGTGCTTTACTATTACCATCCTTCTCCTTCTTTCAACATCGTGATTGTATGGCCTCCATTCACTATAATTACAAATTATTACCTCTTAGTTAAATCTCATTTTTTAAAATTTTGTATTGAATGATATTATTCTTTTAACAATATATAATGCCAAGACTGAGTTTTTGGTGTCTAACTTTATGTTCCAATATTGCCCTTAATGATAGAAGTTATCCGTACATGCATGCGTCAGTTCCTTTAAATAAAAAAATTTTCACCGTTAACAGCAACACATATTCTTCTATCTCATTTTCATTCTGTGTTTTCACTACTAACCGTAGAAATGCGTAACCTCTTCTTCAATTCTTCATTTCAATAATTTATCCTTTTCAATTTTTCTTAATTCTCTTCTACGTTCTGAATGTGCTTCTCTGTATATAACAATTATTTATCATTTTGTTTTGGTATATTCTTTATGTGAGTACTTTATACCAAGAGTTTGATCTCATTCTACTGTTATTAATCTTTTTTTATCTCATTATTGGATTCGTAATGCATTTTCTCTCACCACTAGATGCACTTTTCTGTATTTTTACTATTACCATCCTTCTTCTTTAGTATTGCCTCCATTCACTACAATTACAAATTATTACCTTTTAGTTAAATCTCATTTTTTAAATTATTTTGTATTGAATGATATTATTTTTTTTATTTTTTTAAATTATTGATTATGTAAAGTATTGTAATTAAAATTTGAGTACATAAATATTTATTTTTAAATTAAATTAAATAAATTATATAACAAAAAATTTAATGATTTTGTATTCCACAATATTGTTTGGTATATAATCGTGATTATTTGATGAGTTTAATTTTGATAGCGTTGCGTAATTAGATGCACGTGAAACTATTTTACACTAATAAAACATCAAAATTAAATTCTTATTTTATTAACATAGAAAAGACGCAAAAAAAAATTACACCTACCAATGATTTGTTAAAATATTGATATGTTTATTTCCTAAACAATTAATGATGTAGAGTACTGATATTCAAGTACATGCAAATTTGTTCATAATTAAATTAAAATCTATAACAATATATAATGCCAATATTGAGTTTTTGGTGTCCAACTTTATGTTCCAATATTGCCCTTAATTATAGAAGTTCTCCGTACATGCATGCCTAATTACTTTAAATAAAAAAAACTTCCACGGTTAACAATAACACATATTCTTCTATCTCATTTTTATTCTGTGTTTTCACTAATAACCGTAGAAACGCGTAACCTCTTCTTCAATTCTTCATTTCAATAATTTATCCTTTTCAATTTTTTTTAATTATGTTTTCCATTCTGAATGTGCTTCTCTGTATATAACAATTATTTGGATGAGTTTTTGTGGTTTTCTAAACTAAATAACCACGATACCAAATGTTGATTTTTGATGCCATGTATGAAAGGAGGAAAAGAATAATTAGCAGTGATAAATAATTTTTGTATAGATCTTATCATTTTGTTTTGGGTATATTCTTTATGTGAGTACTTTATACCAAGAGTTTGATCTCATTCTTCTGTTATTAATTTTTTTTATCTCATTATTGGATTTGTAGTGCTTTTTCTCTACTTTTCTGTATTTTTACTATTGCTATCCTTCTCCTTCTTTCAACATCGTGATTGTATGGCCTTCATTCACTACAATTACAAATTATTACCTTTTAGTTAAATCTCATTTTTTAAAATTTTGTATTGAATGATATTATTCTTTTAACAATAACAATATATAATGCCAAGACTGAGTTTTGGTGTCCAACTTTATGTTCCAATATTGTCCTTAATGATAGAAGTTCTCCGTACATCGGTACATGCATGTGTCAGTTCCTTTAAATAAAAAAATTTTCCCCGTTAACAACAACACATATTCTTCTATCTCATTTTCATTCTGTATTTTCACTAATAACCGTAGAAACGCGTAACCTCTTCTTCAATTCTTCATTTCAATAATTTATCATTTTCAATTTTTCTTAATTCTCTTCTCCGTTCTAAATGTGCTTCTCTGTATATAACAATTATTTATCATTTTGTTTTGGTATATTCTTTATGCGAATACTTTATACCAAGGCTTTGATCTCATTCTTCTGTTATTAATTTTTTTTATCTCATTATTGGATTCGCAGTGCTTTTTCTCTCACTACTAGATGCACTTTTCTGTATTTTTACTATCACCATCCTTCTTCTTTAGTATTGCCTCCATTCACTACAATTACAAATTATTACATTTTAGTTAAATCTCATTTTTTAAATTATTTTGTATTGAATGATATTATTTTTTTATTTTTTTAAATTATTGATTATCTAAAGTATTGTAATTAAAATTTGAGTACATAAATATTTATTTTTAAATTAAATTAAATAAATTATATAACAAAAAATTTAATGATTTTGTATTCCACAATATTGTTTGGTATATAACCGTAATTATTTGATGAGTTTAATTTTGATAGCGTTGCGTAATTAGATGCACGTGAAACTATTTTACACTAATATAACATCAAAATTAAATTCTTATTTGATTAACATAGAAAAGACGCAAAAAAAAATTACACCTACCAATGATTTGTTAAAATATTGATATGTTTATTTCCTAAACAATTTTTTTGGTGACTTAAAAGAAAATAAACAAAAACTAAGAAAGAAAAAAAAACAAGAAACTGCTTAAGAAAGGCAGTCCCGCTGAATACTACTCTCAAACTCCTTCTAAGGCAATGGAAGCTCCACTTGGGGAGAAATAGTCCTCATTGCAGTCTTTGCTATGATGTCTGCTACTATATTTGCATTTCTCAAGATCAACCGAAGATCAGCACGCCATTTCCAAGACATGATATCTCGGATTTTTAACACCAAAGGATCAATAAACCCAGAGCAATCTTGTAAATTATTGACAATAGTAAAAGCCTCCACACAGTCTATCTCACATATAATGTCTCTTTGTCCCGAGTCCCATGCTAAAAGAAAGCCTCTCCAAATAGCAAACAACTCTCCTTGCAAAATGCTACGACTCTCAATTGTTCCCAGACAGCCTCGTTGCCACCTTCCCTTCCAATCTCTGCTAACACAAGCAAAACCAACTCGAGCACCACTGCCAGGATAGTTAGCATCACAATTAATCTTAAAGATACCCACTGAGGGGGAAATCCAAGAGCCACTAATAGTTGAGAGGATAGATAGTCATTGCAACTCAAAAATATTTCGGAGCTCCTTTTCTAAGGACAAAGCCATACCAATCACCTTGTCTGTGGTCCAATGCTCGTGAGGATGAAAGATCTCGTTATTTCTCGAACACCAAATCCACCAGAGACCAGAAAAGAATCTAAAGGGGCGCTGTTTGCTATTATGTAAGAACCAACTCATCAAATCTACTGGTTGATCGGAGATCCCTAAAGCTTGCCAAACAAGTTGGGCTTTTGGACAATCCCGAATACAATGTAAAACCGATTCCTGACCTGAGAAACATCGTGGACAGCTATCCGTGTGCGAAATGCCCCTCCTAAAATGAAATGCAGCAGTAGGAAGAGCCTCCCGAAGACATAGCCAGGCCAATAATTTGTGCTTTTCCGGAACATGTTGACACCAAAGCCAAAGCCAATTACCCCTATCCTCCCAACAAAACATCTTCTTACTGAGCCACAAATAACCACTATGAGCATCATAAACCTTTGAGGCCGCACCAGTCCAACACCAACCGACCTCTGAACCAGCTTGAACATATGGGTTGTAAGAGTTAATGTTGCTCTGCAGAGACTGATTCAGAGGAGAATAGATATTCTCAAGGTTCCACTGTCCAGATGACCAAAGGTCCAAGATCCTGAGATCCGAATCAGAAATGTGAACATAATCCATCTCCTGACATAGTCGCCCCTCTCTTCTCCATTTAGAAAACCAAAAGTTCTGTTCCAAATCCCCAATGCACCAACTAAAACCTTCCTT
>NC_029789.2:145114641-145122321 GCF_000816755.2 Arachis ipaensis | reverse complement strand
GTTGAAAGTTGCGCGTGTCACCCGAGAGTGATTAAGGTTCACCCCTAAATACTTGCCCAAGTTCTGGACGAATCTGATGGAGGAGACTCCAGTGAAAATCTCTTTTCTTGTCGCTGAAACATTCTTGGAGCATAGCGCTTTAGATTTTTCCACATTAACCTTTATCCCAGAGGCTTTGCAGAAATTTTCCAAAGCTACCATTACAGTTTGAACTTGCTGTTTTTCAGCTTTACAGAAAAGAAGCAAATCATCGGCAAACATCAAATGAGAAATTCCTGGACCCCCTTTAGAAACCGCAACCGGCTTCCACAAGCCCTTATCAACTTGCTGATTAATAGAACAGGACAATCTCTCCATACACAACACAAACAGATACGGTGATATAGGATCTCATTGCCTAAGACCCCTGCTCGGAGTAAATCTATTTAATCTATCCCCATTCCAGAGGATAGACGGTGAGGAAGCAGTGACACAACGCATAATCAGATTGACTGTCGGAGGAGGAAAGCCAAAACTCACCATGGTTTGTTTCAGAAATCCCCAATCCACTCTATCGTACGCTTTCTCCAAATCAATCTTAAAGGCCAGGGTGCCTTTCTTTGACTTTGTCTTCTTCATGAAATGGAGAACCTCTTGTGCTACAATGATGTTGTCTGGGGTTCCTCTCCCCGGGATAAACCCTCCTTGAAGGGGCCCAATAATCTCTTTGAGATGGGGACGAAGTCTATTGACCAGGACCTTCGTTATAACTTTGTAAACCACATTACAGAGACTAATTGGTCGGAAATCCTTCATGGAAACCGGGTTTTCTACCTTTGGAATAAGAACTACAAGAGTTTCCATCATCCTTGGATCCATATCCAAACCAGAGAACGTATGACGAACCATAGTCCAAACTCAAAACCAACAATCTTCCAGTATTCTTTAAAGAAGAAAGCCTGAAACCCATCAGGGCCCGGCGCCTTAAAAGAATGCATACTGAAAACAGCCGACTTAACTTCTTCCAGAGTAACTGGCGCTGTGAGGCTACAACAGGCTTCATCATTCAGGGAAGGCAGCGGAACATCACCAAGATAACCTAAGTCTACATCCTCCGACTGGCAGAATAGGCGTTTATAGAAGGATTCTGCTTCCCTTCTAAGGACATCCGGGTCCGTTTCCCATACCCCCATCTTGAAGAAAGAGACCATGAATCTTATTATGCTTTCTCCGCACAAGAGTCTGGACATGAAAGAACTTGGTATTTCTATCCCCAAATTTTACCCACTGCTCTCTGGATTTTTGAAACCATAGAAGTTCCTCCTGCACAAGCGTGTTATTAAATTCCTCAATCAGCTGTTTTTCTTTTTGCCGCATAGACAAATCTTCCATTACTTCAAGTCGCTTCTGAAGGAAATTAATCTGTCTCTCCAATTTGCATTTTCTAAAGAAAATGTTGCCGAACACTTTAGAATTAAACTCCAAAGAGTTCTTCTGCACTTCTGAAAGCTTGCCATGCATCTCTCTGTAGCCAGCCTGCCATGATTGGTTCACAATATCTCTGTACCTCAGATGAGTTGCCCAAGCTGCAATAAACCAAAAAGGTCTATTCTTTTCGGTTGGGGACGACCTGTACAGCGTACTAGGATAGGACAATGATCAGACTGAAGCCTATTTAAAATTTCTGCGTAAGCCTCTGAAAAGAGAGATAGCCAGCCACTATTGATACAAACCCGGTCAAGTTTTTTTGCCACCTCAACATCATTTTTAACCCTTCTGTACCAAGAAAACTGTCTTCCAATAGTCTTCAAGTCAAATAGATTACTATCCCCTAGAGAGGCAGCAAGCCGATCTGCATGACGACTTGAGAAGAGGCAACCCTTAGATTCATGAGAGAATAGTACTTCATTAAAATCACCAAGAACAATCCATGGCCCGCAGAAAGACGAAGACTGAGTAACAAGATAATCCCATAGCAGAACTCTGGTATTAAATTGAGGACTATCATAGATACCACTGCACCTCCAAATCACATTATTTACCTGAACCTCAACTGTAACACACTGATCGAAAGCATCAACCCATTTGCAGTGAACACCCTGTATTGCAAAAAGGAACCAGATACCCCCCTTATGTCCTGACGCCTCCACTATACCAATAGGGTGATAACCAAGTCTTTCCCAGAACAGTTTCAAGTGTTAAAAAGGACAGTGAGTTTCAACCACAATAAAAATTACAGGTTTGAATTTCCTAACCAGCTCTTTACAATTCACCCGGGCTAACTTATTAGAAGCACCCCTAATATTCCAAGCTATTATATTTAAACTATCCATAATATAAAATATAAAAATGTAAAACAAGGAAATCAAAGTGCTTCACCAACCTCAAACCGAGGCTTGCCCAGCGGAAGTGACTCCCGTGACCTTCAAGTTTGCCGGATCTCCATGGAATATCTCCTTAATCCCGCCTACCAACGCAGTAACAGCCGGCAATGCGCCTTCCTTCTCCAATGGAACCGCCACGGTAATACCCTCCTTCACAGTTGCAGGAAGGCATGATGATGCTTCCACCACCGTGCCTCCATTCTTCTCAACTGGCGAGCTCTGTAGGGACCCTGGCCTTGGTCGTTTCCGGAGAGAGGACCCGCAAGGCACTGGGGTGTGTCGGGTTGAGGAGATCAACGTCTCACCAACACGGGAAGCGCTGTGTCCGACCTTGACTCGTGACCCGACCCTAGCGCGATAGGAGCTGGATCCATTCGTGTGAGAGAAGTGAATGGTGGGCCTGATTACTCTACCCAAATCGGTTCTGGATTGAATGCCTCTTTGGACCTTGTTAGATTGCTTCTGACCCAACTTGGTTTTACCTTTCCTCACAACTTGCTCCCAGCCTGGTTCATCATGCATGCAAGCCTCCTCAACATTATTTCCTTCCAAATTATTAGCCTCCAAATCCTCTTGCAAATTCGATGCAGGATTCTTGCCAGTAACGCCACCTACCACATTAGGTTCTACTTCATTTGAATTGTGAATTTTGGTCTCAGGATGTGGCACTGCCTTTATACCGTCCCATGGCTTGGTGGCATCGGAATCAACCCTCTTTCCTTCCCTAGAGTCTCTACCCAAGCACTGTGCCACATCGTGACCATAACGTGCACAAGAGTTACAAATTAAATTTAAACTTTCATACTCCACTACATGAGTTACGCCTTCCACAATGATATGCTTGATCACTGGCAGTCCTAAATTTATTTGAACACATACTCTGGCATATCGTCCTCTCTCAGCCAACTTAGTGGCTAAGTCCACTTTGATGGGAACTCCTATTGCAGAAGCAATACGCATCATGGCCTGTTCCTGATAGCACCAGATTGGGAGCCCCGAAATCTGAACCCATACAAGCGTAGACCCGAAGGATTGCTCACATGGTCAAAAATCTATATCCCACGGTTCTACAAAATCTATATTTGTAAACTAATATTTCTAAAAACCCTAGCAGAGAAAGAGTACGTACCTCCGTACTCAGAGAGAATGAGAGAAAGAGAGAGCGGGAACGAGTGTTTGAGGGCGAAACACAATGAGGATGGCGGCTATGCCGTCGGAAGAGATAAGGGGGAGAGTGTGGGTGGGGGTGCATCTGGTGCCAAGGAGGGTTTTTCACGAGAGAGTTTTTCAAATCCTATAAAGATCTCCTTTAGAGATAAAGTCATTGGTCCAGAGAAATCGAAGGCGTTTGCACTTGCAGGATCTCTATCTGGGGATAGTATAGCTACGGTGGTGGGCAAGCAGGGCGATTCCCAACCTCCATGTGTAAACTTCACTGAAGAAGCCAAGCTTTGTTTGGCAGAGCCGAGAAGCTTTAGTGATCAAGGTTCTTGATAAAAATTATAGTTACACAGCTCTTTCACATAAGCTTCGGATGGTTTGGCGCATCAAATATGGCTTTGATCTGCTTGATGTGGGGTTTGGGTACTTCATGGTAAAATTCGATACATGTGAAGATCGTGAGAACTGAGAAGGTCATGCTTGGTGGCCCGTGATTTCCTAAACAATTAATGATGTAGAGTACTGATATTCAAGTACATGCAAATTTGTTCATAATTAAATTAAAATCTATAACAATATATAATGCCAATATTGAGTTTTTGGTGTCCAACTTTACATTCCAATATTGCCCTTAATTATAGAAGTTCTCCGTACATGCATGCCTAATTACTTTAAATAAAAAACTTCCACGGTTAACAATAACACATATTCTTCTATCTCATTTTCATTCTGTGTTTTCACTAATAACCGTAAAAACGCGTAACCTCTTCTTCAATTCTTCATTTCAATAATTTATCCTTTTTATGTAATAAAAATAAAGTAAAATAAATAAAAATAAGAAGATATAAAATTTTACTTTTTGTTCTGTGGTACAAAGATAAAATAATAATATAATAAAGTGTAATATTCTGGTACAAAAGAACATATCAAGAACCTTCTATCTTTTTATTTTAGTTTTGTTAAAAATACTAATATCATTTACTTTTAACTTTTAACTTTCAAGATAAATGTAAAGATGTAACATTTTATGCATTAGATAATTTAAAAAATTGATTATAGAAGAAGTTAAGAATATGAGTGAGTGAGAGACAGAGAGAATTTTTTAACATATTAAATTTGAATTATATCAAGTGATGATTAAAAAATAAATTAAAACTCTAAATTTAAAAAAATGTCTCTCTTTTTACAGTGTTTCACTTTAAGCAATTATTTTTTTATAGATAATATTTAAGTGACAAAAAAAATAATAAGAAGGTTCATATTAGATTATGAAAATTAATGTCATTCTTATAGTAGGATCGCATTATTTCAAAACATGCAAAATAAAATAATAAAATATAATTTAATTAATTTACACAATAAAATAAACGTACAACTTATATAAAAGTAGTCAAATATAAGAAACAATAACAGTCTTTTATTCTAAGGGCCTATATTAAATTGCAACTTAAATTTATAATTATTAGTTAAAAATTTACAATAATGTACTATTTTTATTAAATTAGTTAAAAAAATATATTTTGATATTATTTTATGGATTATTGACATCAAATTTTGATAATTTGAGCAAAAATTTTGAATGTTTTATGTCGTACATCTTTTTTAATAGAATAATAAGACAACTTAAAATGCACATCAAGAAAAAACTATTATTTTTATACATCTAGATATTCAAAAGACACAAAAATCAATTCTTTTAACAACACTTCAATGACTCATAAAAGTTAACACAATAAATGATTATAGATCAAAGTGATAGACAAGATTAAAAGTTGCAATAATGGTACTTGATGACCATTAATTACGATCGGGTGAAGAGAAGGGGCCTATATTAAATTGCAACTTAACTTTATAATTATTAGTTAAAAATTTTGAATGTTTTATGTCGTACACAACTTAAAACCCACGTCAAGAAAAAATTATGAGAAATGCTAGGGGACCAGCAACATTTGGGATTTATAGCCATCAAATAGCCATCAATGAGGCTTTTAATGGTGTGAGATTAATGTGAGATTTCATCCAATGGCTCACTCTTCTTTGATGGTTACATGCTGGCTAGAATTTGATAAAATTGCTGGCCCCCTAGACTTTTCCAAAAATTATTATTTTTATACATTTAGATATTCAAAAGACACAAAAATTAATTCTTTTAATAACACTTCAACGACTCATAAAAGTTTACATAATAAATGATTATAGATCAAAGTGATAGACAAGATTAAAAGTTGCGTAAGTATATAAATGCTAAATATTGGTGAATTAGTTTTAAAAAATGGTATATATAATAAAGTTTTCACTGTCTCGTTCTCAATAAAATTTAATAATTATATACAATTAAAAAGATACACTTAATTTAAGAAAACGAGAGTGATACATAAAAAATTAAAAGATTTTAAATTTAACATATGTAGTGATGAATATAGTTTTAGTTTAATTATAAATATATATACCAATAAAATATTATCAGACTATTAAAATAATTTGATTTTTGTAATTATTATTAACTTTAAATGCCATATATTAAAATTTGACACGTTATGAAGGTAACTTACAGATATTTTAGAGGGAATTGGGTAGAATTCACAACTTCTAATAAAGAGATTTGTAAAAAGAGAAAGTGAAGAGTTAATTGACTCTTAATTATTCTTCTTAAACTTTGTCTTGCATGTAATTTATATATTTGGGCATTTCATAAAGCTTGAATCCCTGCAGAAAGTAACGATAATTTATGGATGTATAGCAAGGAATTATCCCTGCGCCAATGTTGGCAAGAACCTTTAAACTCTCACCTGAGATCAAATTTAATGCAATTAACATCCATAAACTACAACATTAAAGATGAAGCGACAGGTTTCTTTCGTTTGACTTATACATAATTTCTGTTCTTCACTTGGCAAAAGTTGGTTTGCACTTCACTTGGCAAAAGTTGGTAACAGTTGACAAGCTCCTATTACTTTGCTTGATAATGTCATTCATCAAACAAGTATTTCTTAATAAGTAAAATATTCTATTTAAATGCATTTAATTTTTTAAAATAAACTATTTGACTTCGCTTTACCTTTTTCGTCTTGTATATTGTGTATTAGCCAAGCAGTGCTGGATCACCCTGCTAATATACTGGCAGAATATTCTCAATCCCCATTTTTGGCTGGAGACACAAAACCTTCAAGCTCCATTATTTCCCTCTTCATTAAGTGGAATGGCTATTAGAGAAGAATTTCATCACAAAACATGTTGCACTGTGTTGCCAACGACGACAGATGATGATGCTGATGATCTAGAAATGGAAGGATTCTATGCTTCTCTTGATGCTGAGACCAATGTTATTTAATTTTCTCCAAATGAAGAGACCATGGAAGCACTGAAAATAGCACTAGACTTCATCACCAATAATAATGATGCTTCAGTGTTCTTGGATGCTCAACATTGCAGAAACCAGATTAGATGATCTCTCCAGTTTGTCTGCTAATGATGGTTTATCAGGTGCAATGAGAGCATTGATATCTGAAGCTTCAACTGTGTTTGCACATTGTAGTAGTAGCTATATTGAAGCAAGAGGAGTTTGGTTTTGTCCTTAAGTAACAAGTACATGACAAAAATGTTAATTTCTATTAATTTCTATTAAGGTTTTTTAATAATTGCTAAATAGTTCTTTTTTAAATTTAATTACAAATTAACCCCATATATTTTATTTAATTATAAAAACAATTTTTTATTTTATAAATAATTATTTTAACCAAAATCTACCATCTTTATTAACAATCAAGAACAAAAACAATAACGAATTAGATCTTTCATTGATCCTAATAAATTTTTTGGCCATTCCAATCGATTAAAATATTAAATTTGATCTGTCACGTTTGTGAGGAGTCATGAAATCGTGTTTCGTTGAAAACCAATCGATTGGACTATCAAACCAATTGATTGAATTCTAACTCAATCGATTGAATTTCAGTTTATCACTAAACAATCGATTGTAAATTGCTGGGAAGCATGGTTAGTCATAGTAACCAATTGATTGAACAATGAATTAAATGTGGAATTTATGTAAATCAATCGATTGTTTAGCATTTTCAATCGATTGATTTCTTCAAAACAATCGATTGGTCTCACTATTCAATCGATTGGTTATGGCTAAAAATCGATTGAACTTTGC
>NC_029789.2:145095168-145114129 GCF_000816755.2 Arachis ipaensis | reverse complement strand
TGCTTGATAATGTCATTCATCAAACAAGTATATAAACTCCTAACTCTTAATAAGTAAAATATTGTATTTAAATGCATTGAATATTTTAAAATAAACTATCTGACTTCGCTTTACCTTTTTCGTCTTGTATATTGTGTATTAGCCCAAGCAGTGCTGGATCACCCTGCTAATATACTGGCAGAATATTCTCAATCCCCATTTTTGGCTGAGACACAAAACCTTCAAGCTCCATTATTTCCCTCTTCATTAAGTGGAATGGCTATTAGAGAAGAATTTCATCACAAAACATGTTGCACTGTGTTGCCAACGACGACAGATGATGATGCTGATGATCTAGAAATGGAAGGATTCTATGCTTCTCTTGATGCTGAGACCAATGTTATTTAATTTTCTCCAAATGAAGAGACCATGGAAGCACTGAAAATAGCACTAGACTTCATCACCAATAATAATGATGCTTCAGTGTTCTTGGATGCTCAACATTGCAGAAACCAGATTAGATGATCTCTCCAGTTTGTCTGCTAATGATGGTTTATCAGGTGCAATGAGAGCATTGATATCTGAAGCTTCAACTGTGTTTGCACATTGTAGTAGTAGCTATATTGAAGCAAGAGGAGTTTGGTTTTGTCCTTAAGTAACAAGTACATGACAAAAATTTTAATTTCTATTAAGTTCACTATATCATATGTTTTCCATTCAGATAGTGCTAAGCCTGTAGGATAATAATTTCACAACTTTAAAAACCGAAAAGCAAACTATTTCAAATAAGCTGAACTAGTACTAAACCATTCTTTTGCATCTCAGTTTTGAAAATATAAAGAAAAAGAGTACATCCTGTTTCCACTTCAAAAAATAATTTCAGCTCTGCAATTTCTGTCTTATTGGACATTTCATTTCACTGTCCAACCTACAAGTGATAAGTACAATAGAACAATTTGCAACTAGTAAAATAAGCAAGATAATCATAGTAAAATATAAAGAAAAATCAAAACGAATAAGAATAGAAATCCAACTTTTGTGTTTTAGTTCAAATTTTAAAAAATTTATATTTTTATAAACTGATGGATGTAAAACGGAACATTAAATGATTTTTAAAAGTTTATTAAAAATTATCATTTGACTCGTTAACATCTAAAAAATTATTACTGGGATTATTGATGTTGAAAAAATTAATATAAAATATAACTTTTTAAAATGGTATAGGAGTTAAAACTATGATTTTTTCAGGGTCAGAAGTAACAGATAGTTATACAAGATATAATGACCAATTATATTTATATAATATGTAAGTTGAGAAATAATTAAAATACTATATCAATTAAATTATCATTTAATTTGTGAAATTAAGTATAAAATTTATTGTTTTGATAACCTTATGCTCTGAAAAATCAAAGCCACAACTTCGAGTTAATACTCAAGATTAAATTTGACTTCCAATTCAATATAGCTCTCTAATTTTTAATTGAGCCAAATTGTACCCTTAAATTTGTAAGTTCTGTTTTCATTTATAAATTTAAATAAAAAAACAGTATTTTTTTTTTAGAATTTGAGCTAAAATAGTAAAATGCAAAAGTTAAATTTCTATTCTTATTCATTGTGATTTTTTTTATATTTTATTTGAATTGAAATGAGAGTATTTTTTTATTGACAAAAATGTTAATACTATATTACTATATAGTAGTATTAAATCCAATAAACTAGATTCAATTTATTACATATACAAGTAAATCGAATCAAGATTGATATAACATATATATAGTAAATTATAAATTTATTTTAGTTGATTTACATTGAAAGAGTATAAATTGAATTCAGTTGATTCGATTTATATAAATTTATTTTAGGACATGCATGTAAACCCTCAATTATATCACACACAATCAATTTTAATTATTTTATGGTGTAAACCCTCCATTATATCACACAATCAATTTCAGATATCTAAGATAGTAATAAAAACAAATCAGATAATTGTCCACTATTCAAATGGCAGTGCGTTCTGCATCACTTAGCAGTTTCAGAAAGCCCCCTTTACCTGTGAAACTTGATTCGAGATTCTACTAATACTGGGTTCTTTACTGAAACCTTAAACATATACACTTCCATGGTTTCACACACTGGTGCGCATGGGAACACCTTCACTTACCCTTTGCTCCTAAAGGCATGTGCCAACCTTGGTTTCATTATTCACAGGACTATGATTCTTTCAATTAAATAAATAGAAAATACATCTCTTTTATTTTTACTTGATTTGATTTGTTATTTTTTCAAATTATATGTTTTAATTTCACTTTCAAAATTTTTTTTATTTTTTTTTTCAACAAAGTAGAACAAATAATGATAAGTAGTTATTTTTAGTCTAAAATGCTTATTTCTTTTTAAACCAGTAGAATCTTGTATTGGTTAAGAATAAACTACGCCCAACCAACTTGAGTTGGTATAAATGGATGAGGATCTGTGTCTCTTAACCATCTCTCCCGGGTTCGATACTCACTGGAAGATGGGAATGGAGCTTGCTTGCTTGGGAGGGTCGCCCACTTTGCCTCTGCAGTACCCGAGGGATTAGTCATTAGGCTTTCGACTTGATGGATACCCTAGTGCAAACCAAAAAAAAAAAGGAATAAACTACGCCTAATAAATAATAATTATACATTTATGTTTGTGATTGCAAATGCAATTCAAGTACTTACAATTTACAATTTATATCGGCTTCCTTTTTTTTTTCTTCTTCTATTTAGATTTGCTATATATATTCCCAATCAATCAATTTGATTGGTTTGATGTTTAGTCTTATATATTAGAGATCTTGATTAGGAAAAAAACAAATAGAGCTAGAAAAACGTAATACCATTAAAATTTTTCAAAACTTTATGTTGGAATCTAATTTATTGTTCGTTACATTTTAAAAGGTACAGCACAAGCACAAGACCTTAATCTCTATTTGTTTTCATCCTTTTTTTTTTCAATGCAAATGGCAAACCATAACGATCAAATTCCTAATGATCTTGCACTGGAAATTCTAGTAAAATTACCCGTTAAATCCTTGAAGCGATTTAGCTGCGTGCGAAAGTCTTGGCTAAATTTACTTGAGAATCCTGATTTTAAGAACATGTACTACGAGAATTTAAAATCTAAAACTGCCCACTCATCGTCTCTCCTTCTATGGAGATTATTTTACCAAAGGGGTATAAACATCGATAGTGAAAATAATGTGCATTTACTTTCAGGAGAGAGATATGAAAACATGGTTACATTAGTTTTTCCAACTCTGTCTGAGAGTTATGGTCCCGGCGAGGTTCTAGAATGTGTTAATGGCATTATATGTCACTATACACGACCATGTCCCGATGTAATAATAGGACTTTGGAATCCCAAAACCGACGAGCGTAAAATTATTCCTCCGGGTATTACTGATGATGAGCCCGGCTATGATCGGCATGTAAGTGTTCATGGATTTGGTTATGATGACGTGAATGATGATTATAAAGTGATTCAATGTGTATATTATATTTATGATCCAATGGAATTAGAAGAGCCTGCTCTAACAATTTGGCAAATTTATAGTCTAAAAAGTAATTGTTGGAAGAAACTTGATCTTGAAATGACTAAGAAAGAAAATGTAGATAAAGCTTCTATAGCGTACTTGAATGGAGTATGCCACTGGTGGGGTAGCCAGTTTGCTACGAATGGACTCGAAGAACAAGTACTTGTGTCATTTAACCTCAGCACTGAAACATTTCGAACCACATCAATTGTTTGGCTGCAAGAAAATGATGATAGCCTTATCAGAACTTTGGTAGTGCTCAACGAGTCTGTTACTCTGATTTCCTCTTTTGCTCAGTATAATCGCATTGAAATATCCCTTTTGGGTGAAGTTGGTGTGAAGGAATCTTGGGTGAAGCTTTTCACACTTGGACCCTTTCCATCAGAATTTCGTTGTCCAATGAGAATGGGCAACAAATGTGATGTAATATTTTATATTGGAGACGACAGCAATGAATTGGCTTCTTTTGATGTCATCACGGGAAAAGTAATCCACAATATTAATATCAAAACAAGAATGTTTGGTACATGGATTTACAAGGAAAGCCTCCTCTCTTTCACAAAAGAAATTAATTGATTAGTAAATATACAAATTTAAATGTAAGATGTATTTAAATGGGGATACGGGAAGAGTATGTACACTTTCTAAGATGAAAACTAATTTTAATATTCATGTTGGTAGTTGAAATTGATTTGATAAATCAATTTGTATTTCATTCTAATATTTTGAAATGGTCAATTATGTTTCATATTTTAAAAAATACGATACGACTCTTGGTGTTAAAAAAAATTATATCACAGGAATCAATTTTGGATATCTGAAGTAATAATGAAAACAAATCGGATAATTGTTCATTGTTCAAACTTGGACTTGTATATTCTCAGGTTATTTTTGTACTCAAATGTGGATGTGATAAAGAGGAGTCTATTGAAATTTTGCTAATAACTATGTATGCAAAAGTCATTGACCTTGCCTCTGCTAGAAGGATATTTGATTTGATTATCAAAAAGAGCATTTTCTCATGGACATCAATGATTGCAGGATATGCCCATTTGGATCACCCATTAGAGGCATTGCATTTGTTTAGAAGGCTTGTGCGGACAGATTTTAGGCCAGATAGACTAATCGCTGCCACTGTTTTATCGGCTTGTGCTGATTTAGGATCAATTAGCGTAGCACAAGAGATGGAAGATTATATTTCTCTAAATGGATTGGAATTTGATCTACAAGTCCAAACATCTCTCATACACATGTACTCCATGTGTAGAAGTGATGAGTTTGAAAAACTCCAAAATTATTTTGATGATGATCAAATATTGTTAAAAATAATTAATAGCAAAATTATTAAATTGAATTTTAATTCACATTAGTTGATTAATAATTTTGTTATTGTGGAGATTTTGTGGCTTGGCTGAAAATTAAACAAGCCCAATATGATGTTAATATTTAGCTTTGGGCAAAAAATTGCTATGTGATGTGCGGCTGAATTATTATGTTGTTTGGGCCAGGATATTGTTGTGCAAGCCCATATTTAATGTTTGTTGCAAGCCCAACAAACCTTGGTCCGAATTGAAAAGAAAGAAGGAAAGGGGTAGTGCTTGATTGGGTTCGGATATCCACTCTCCTCTTTGATGGAATTCAATTTTTATGAACTAGTTTTAATTGCCTCGGTAACATGAAAGAGAAAGTGCAAGTGATTTGATGGCTTTTATTGTTCTCACACGTTATTAAGCATGGGGAGTGGGGATTTTACTCATTTTAATTTGATTCATCAAATCCATTGAAAGCTTTTCACTCCTCTCTCTCTTCTCTCTCTAGTTTTCGGTCATGTCACAGGAAAGAAGAAGAAGTAAGCTATCAGAGAAGAAGTACAGTAGCAGTGAAGCTATGCACAAGCAAGCGGCTAAGGTGATAATGACCCTTGCAAAAGGAAGATCTACAGTATGGCATAGCTGAGATCTTTACCACTAATGGTAAGATGTGGTGAAGAAGCCTCAAAATCACCATGCCTAGAAATGGTAGAAGATCCGATCCAATTTGGTCATAGAAGAAGATCCCTTAGGTGAAGCTTGTCTCTACTTTTTGTTCATCCATCACAGAAGGTAGCTACTGTAACTACGTGGAGGAAGAAGCAGAGGTGGAGCAGATGGAGCTGTCAAGGATCAAGTGTTCATCATGGGTCAAAAATCCTTCTTGAGGACCAAGTCAAGATGGAAAGCTCAGATTGATGAAGCTTGATGAGAAGGGATGAGAGAGAGGTAATTGCATGTTGGTTTTTGCGTTCAGTTTCCTCTCTTCTCTCTGTCCGAACCGGTTTTGATATTGAAGAAGAAGAAGTTGGCTCGGTTGGACCGGTTTTAACTTTGGAAGCTTCCCCTTCTATAATAAGGGTAAACGGCCAAGGCTTGAGACAAGGAGAAAGAGAGTAAAGCACAGAGTTCTCATAGCTACCCAAAGCTAACAGAAGTTCTTCTCCTTCAATGTGTTTCATTTTGTATTTTCTTTAGTTTTGTCTGTCTTGAGTCTCATGGTGAAAAAGGCAAACAGTGTGAGGTTTGTAAGAAAAAGCCAATGAGCGAAAAAATGCAGAGGATACAAAATTAAAGAAAAAGCCATAGATGTCTTAGAGGTCCTTTGTACATCTGTGTTGTGTATCATGATTCTGTGGGAATCCCCTTGCAAGTTGGGTTAGCACTTAGCAGTTGAAAGATTGGTAGGTGACCAAGTCAAGTTCAGGATTGGGAATAGATTCTGGACTTGTCCCGGATAGGAAGGGTAGTTCCTAGGGAGAATTGGTGTTTGTAATCAAGATGATTATAGTGAAATTCCATCATTGTTGTGATGGAGACTGGATGTAGGCTGCACTGCACTTAGCAACTGAACTAGGATACTTCTTGGTGTGATTCTCTCTCTCTCTCTTCTACTCCATTTCTGGTTCCATTGTGTAGGAGACAAAATTGAAAAATATCTCCTATCTGGTTACGAGACAAAATGAAAATGTCTCTTGGCTAGGTACGAGACAAAAATAAGAAAAATCTCCTATAGCTATTTCAAAGGGCAGAAAGTAATACTCAACAAAAAGGGGCTAAGATTCAACCCCCTTCTCTTAACCACTGAATACCATCAGGAAGGATCAAGAAAGCCAAAAAAGTATTTGAAAAAGTGGCAAATAAAGATATAACTGTTTGGCCTTCCATGATAAATAGTACTAGACTTCACCATCAATAATAATGATGCTTCAGTGTTCTGGGATGGTCAACATTGCAGCATCATGAAAACCAGCTTAGATTATCTCTCGAGTTTGTCTGCTAATGATGGTTTATCAGGAACAATGAGAGCATTGATATCTGAAACTTCAACTGTGTTTGCACATTGTAGTAATAGCTACATTGAAGCAAATATGAAAATTGAGTCCACTGCTTTATAACTGTAGAGAGCTGATAACTTAAAAACTGACCTTGAAAATAACAAGAATCAGTTCCCTGACACGGAGGCAATAGAAAAAGTGCTAAGGCAAAAGTTGGTATGTTTGGAGGAAATAAAAGAGGATCTAGAAAAGCAAATCAGAATTATGAATGCTAACATCATAACTTCTTGAAAAGAACAGAACACGACTCGAAAGAGAAAGAGAGATGTCTATGTGGAAGAAAAGGCACTCAAAGCTCGAATGGACGTGAAGAAGGAGGAAGTACCACATTTGCAACATGAGCATGACTTTGCAAAGGTAAACCGAGAAAAAATCAAAGCTGAATGGTCAGAGTTTGGAGAAAAATTTATAAAGATTGTTGTAGAGTCAGCTGTATAAGATTAGCAAGGGAAGTTTGGTTTTGTCTTAGAGCAATAAGTACATGACATAACTTTTAATTTCTATATTAAGTTCACTAAATCATGTTTTCCTTTCGGACAGTGTTAAGCCTGTAGGATAATAATTTTACAATCCTTGCTGACTGCTCCATGGATCACAAATTGTTGTCTTCTTTGGAGACTATCTAAATCAGTGCATTGAGTCTCATAGAAATTAAGGACATTCTGCTATAGATAATGATGTAATTACCATATAGAGGTTGCTCTTCACATAAAATAATGCAAGTTTTGTTGTTTTATTGATTGAAATCGATCATTATTTAATTGTTATATATAGTAGGAGAATAATGTCGGGTTAATAGTAAGAAATCATCATTCTCATCAATTAGTAAATGCCCAAAATGGTCCCTGAATTTCAAATCGGTATTCAATTTAGTCCTTGATTTTTGTAAATGACCAAATAAATCCCTTAAATTCAGAAACGTGCGTCTCTGTTAGTCCCTCGCAGAAGTGTCGTCTAAACGTTGCTAATGTGGAACGTTAATTGCCATGTGGGCATTCCATTAAACGACGTCGTTGAAGGAGTGGATGCCCTAACTGTGTAAAATGACGTCGTTTCAAATAACATCTTCTCCCCCTTTGAATAAACAATTCTTGTTGGTCCCCCCTTCCACTTCAACGTTTCCCACCAAAACTTCAGAAAAGCTTTCTCTTCTTCTCTGTCCGTTCATTCTCCCATACTTCCCACTCACGTTTGCTCGCCGAGGATCATCCTTAGAAGCTGTTCTCTCCGGTCAGTGAAGGAGTTATCGATGAAGCATCACCTTCGTACACTGCCGACAGTGAGAGGTAACAGTTCAAGTTGATCATTCTCTTCCATTTTTTGTATTTCATTGAGGGTTCTTAATACTTATGTGTGAATGCGTTGTTGTATATGTAAGGGAGTGGTTTAGAATGTTGTGGTTGTTTATGGCGCAAATGTTAGGGTTTAGGTTTCTAATATGAAATTTGTAACCACATAAATCATAATCTGGTTTAAGTTATAGTCAACAGGAAGTAAATATATGCATTCTTATTACAAATATAGTTGATTTCTAGTTCTTTGCAATATGGTTGTTTTGCGACAAAATGATTAATCCTATCTGTTTTGTGCATTGTGCTGTAAACTTCAGATGCCTGATCGATTGAAACTTGTTTTCCACCATGGTGGAACGTTTGAGACAGATCCTGGTGGAAATTTTATCTACACATCTGACTTGTATGATGAATGGGTTGGAGTCGATGAAGACTATCTTGACGTGTTTGCGGTAACAGGTTATTATAGAGAATTGGGGTATGCTAAGGCTGAAGCATGTTGGTTTTTGGACCCTGAAGATGGGTTGGAGTTTGGTCTTAGGAGATTGCAAGTGGACCAGGACCTTGTTAGTATGATCAAGCACTGCCATGAGAATAACAACGTCATCCACATCTATTTTGAGCACGGACCTTCGATTCTGGATATAATTGATGTAATGGAGTTGTCTGACGAGGATCATGCTAAAGGCCAGAAGGTCGGAATGGAAGGCATGGAAGAAGATAGAGTAGAAGGTGTTGAATCTGTGAAGAAAACCAGCACAATATTAAGTCAACTTGAAGAACCAATTACCTTTATCCCAGTTGAACTGAAATCCACTGCACCAAGTCCACTGTCCCCTACCCACTACCCCATCTCCACTACCCTCCAACCCACTGCCCCCCAGCCTACTGCTTCCAAGCCCATTACTCCCAAGCCCACTGCCCCCCAGCCCACTGTGACACAACCCATTGCTCCCAAGCCCATTGCCCCCCAGCCCACTGCCTCCAAGCCCATTGTTCCCAAGCCCACTGCCCCCCAGCCTACTGCTTCCAAGCCCATTACTCCCAAGCCCACTGCCCCCCAGCCCACTGTGACACAGCCCATTGCTCCCAAGCCCATTGCCCCCCAGCCCACTGCCTCCAAGCCCATTGTTCCCAAGCCCACTGCCCCTCAGCCCACTCCCTCCAATCCCATTCCACAAAAATCAACTGCCCTCAATTTTAATGTCCACAAATCATGTTCACAGGCGAAGTCCCCTAAATCTCTATCCCAACCAAATCCCATTACATCTAAACTTATATCTCAGAAAGTTTGCTCTCAACCCACTCCCTCAACCAACAATGCACAAATCAAAAAAGACAGCGCATCAAAGAAACAATCCAAGCCTATTAACTTTAAATTCAACACATCTACAAAAATTCCTAGAAGGTATATCACAAGATCACAAGGCTGGAGGAAACAAGCAAGCAAGGAGCCAATTCACTTGAATGTTGATAGCTCATCTGATTCTTATGAGTCTGCAGAGGACAGTTTATACAAGCCACACATGCCACTTGACTCTGTGGACTCAAGCAGTGACAACAATGATGATGTTGGTCCTACCAGCGATAGGAGAAAAAGGAAGACTGGCAGTGACAATGACAAAGGCAAGAAAAAGGTTATTAATGATGAAGATACTTCTCGTCCCCCTTCAATGGATGCATCTGATTATGAGAAGGAGGTAGATGATGATGAGAAAGAAGAAAACTTGCAATGTATGTAACGTATATTACAATTAATGTGCATATGTATTGATTTTATTCTTTTTTTGTTGGTGATGTAATGCATGAATCTGTATGGCAGTGTCTTTTTCTGATGATAGCTGGAAATCTGATGAACTGAAGACTCCACCAGACTTTGAAGATGAAGTAGACCCAGCTGTGAATCCCATCTTCAATGATACTGCCAAGTTATATGTGAGATTAGAGCTAGGTATGGAGTTTACCACTAGGGATGCTTTTAAGAAAGGGGTTAGAAATTATACATTACAAGAGGGTAGGGGTGTAAGGTACAAGAAAAATGATACTACTAAATGTAGGGTGGTATGCAAGAATGAAGATTGTCCCTGGATGGTGTTTTGTTCTTATAGCAAACCGAATGGATGTTGGCAGATTAAGACCTTTAATGATGATCATACATGTGAGAGAACTTTCAAGAATAGATGTGCAACTAGGTCTTGGGTAACTGATGTACTTGTTAAGAAGGTTAGGAAGCTCCCAATATTTAGACACTGTGAGGTTTTTAATTACTTTAAAGCAAAAACTGGAATACCACTGTCTAGGACTACAATTACAAGAGCTTTGGGTGATGCAAGAAAAATAGTGAGGGGTGATGAAGCTGCAGAATATGCTAAACTCAGAGATTATGCAGAGGAGTTGTTGAGATCTAATCCGGGTTCAACTGTCAAGTTAGGTGTTAGTCCAATGCCTAATGGAGAAGGTGTATTTGAAAGGTTTTATGTCTGTTTGCATGGATGCAAGAAAGGTTTTGTGGGTGGCTGTAGACCCTTGATAGGACTTGATGGGGCTTTTTTGAAGATCTATTATGGAGGATGGCTGCTGTGTGCCATGGGTCAGAACACGAATAATCATGTGTACCCAATTGCATGGGAAATTGTTCATGTTGAGAACAAAGACAACTGGAAGTGGTTCTTGGAGCTCTTGCATGAAGACATTGGAGATCAGACAGAGCATGGTTGGTGCTTCATCTCTGACATGCAGAAGATAACCTATATGCTTCAATTAGAGGCACGTTATATGATTTTAAGGACCATTTTGAATTAATGAACGAAATTCGAAGGACTATTTTGTATATTAATAATTGATTCAGAACAAAATAATTCATTTTAATTTCAATTTGTTTCAAATAGCATTGTACTAGCCTTGCTGGATTTGTACTAGCCTTGCTGGATTTGTATAGTATAGAAACTTGGTTAAAAACTTGATTAGCCTTGCTGAATTTTTTATGCAATCAACTTCATTTAGTCTACTATTGTTATTCCAATTGCAGAATTTAAGAATCCTTAAGCGCATAAGTTCAAATTAGACCCTGTTTTTCAATTTATTATTATATAACTAGTAAAAATCAAGAATTTGTTATTTGCTCATGTTTTTAAGTGATTATTTTGTTATCTTGTAGGGTTTAATTCCAGCATTGCGTGAGGTTATGCCAGGTGCGCATCATCGCTTCTGTGCGTGGCATCTTTGGCAAAACTTTCAGAAACAATGGAAGGACTCACACTTGAAGAGTTTGCTTTGGAAGTGTATTAGAGCAATGATTGTCCAGGAATTCAACGGACATATGCAGTCTATAAAGAGGGTGAATGAGAAGGCGTGGGCATATTTAGACAAGTTTCCTAGGCAGGCATGGACCAGGGCTCACTACAAGGACTTTCCAAAGGTTGACAATGTCTGCAACAACATGTGTGAAGTGTTCAACGCTGCCACCAAACCATACAGATGCAAGCCCGTCTTGACTTTACTGGAGGAGGTTAGGAGGTATGCCATGACTAGCATGGCAAGGAACAAACTGAAACTCTCTAGCCATGTGGGACACTTACCTCCGATTCAACAAAGTAGACTTGCAAAGGAAAGGCATTACAGCAGGTATCATACACCAATGTGGTCTAGAGATGCGGCTGAAGTCATGTTTGAAGTGCATGGTGAATCACATAATGTGGTGGTTGATTTGGGAAACCAAACATGTAGCTGCAGGTCTTGGCAGTTATCGGGTAAGTTATATTTTATTTTATTTTTATTTTTTTGTGTAATTGCACGGTAGTATACCTATCAACACACTTAGTTACTCAAATTTATTATGTGCTAGGGTTACCTTGTCGTCATGCAATAGCTGCAATTTCAGTCATGAATGGTAGACCCAAGAATTATGTCCATGCATGGCTAACAATGGGCTCATACAACAAGACTTATGAATACCATATCAACCCGGTAAGAGGCCAACAGTTGTGGAAAACATCAGAATACCTCCATTGCTTACCACCTGTAAGGAGCAAACCTCGTGGCAGGCCATCACATTATGCAAGAAAAAAGATGCACATGAGGCACCTTTTCGGGGGAGGCAATAGCGCATTGCAACAAAATTGAAGAAAAAATATGGCAAATTCACCTGCGGGACATGTGGAGATGTTGGTCACACAACAAGGAGTTATAGAATAGCAAAGAAACAAAAGGCTGATGAGCTAGCAGCTGTTGCAAAGGCTGCTGAAGATGCTACAAATAAGGGTGACACTGGTTCTAAAGGTAACGAAAGTGAGGTTGGTGCTGAAAGAGGACAAGAACCTGCAACTCAAGTAATAATAGTATTAAAAATATTAATCAAAATTAGAGCTTGAGTTAATAAATCAGGAAACAAACAAATCCATTTTCTTGTTAACTTGAGAGGATATGTTTTTGGTCAGCTAATATGATTATTGTTGTTATTGATATCATAGGCTGCAAAGACTATAAAGAATGCCAAGAAAGGACATCTGAGAACTAAAAGTGAGAGATGCATAGACAAACTCCCTGTCAAGAGGACAATTTCATCCGCTGCTGCTACTACTGCGGCTGCTCCACATCCAATTGAGATTTCAAGAGAGACTATTTAAGGAGCTAATGCAGCAACCTCTGAAAAACTGGCCTCTTTCTTGAAATTTGTTCCAACTCCAGGATTCAACCCACCAAGAAAAAATGTCTAACTAGCACAAAGTATAGTGGCTTTTTGAGTTTATGTTGTTGTAGGGTAATGCTATGGTTAAACAATCCTGTCTTTTTGTAATGTAACCTTTGAAACCTGTATGCATGGCCTTTGAATGTTGTTATGGCCTATGATGTTTTGGGTTGTGATAGTATGTTATGCACAATGTGCTTTAGCACAAACAACACTTGTTCCATATTCCAGAATTAGTTATGTTAAATTAATGAAGTTTTTGGTTTAGTTCATGTTATGATTTATCTCTTTCTGGTTTAGTTGAACACAATTTTAGCAGAATAAGTACAGCATCAAGAGTTGAACTCATGTCAAATTAGTGTTTCATTTCATTTCATTCCATCTTCATCAAGACATTACATACCACTTAAAATTTCATAACATAATCATCATTTGTTGAATATAAACCCCAACAAACTAAAACCTAAACACACACCAAAAGTAACTACAAAAGCCAGCAGCACCATTGTCATCATCTTCACGGTCTTAACATCACTCTCCAAGCTTGTCATCCTCCAACTTAACTCATGCAAAACTTCTAGTGGAATGGGTGTTGCACAAACTTATTCTTCACATCCATCAGCCTAGCAAAAAAAATTACAATGAATTCCATACTGCAAAGTAAAAAATGCAGGTGAATCCAAACTCAAACTCAAACCATCTTAACATTTTCTTCACAGCCATAACCTTACCTCATAGTTGGGACAACCATAAAATGGTCTACCAGGATTTTTTGCCATTGTTGAGTACTTCATCACCGTTCGAAGCCTGCAATTACAGAAAACAGCGTTCTTACCTCCCCTATTGCACATTCCTTTGTTGCCATAAGGTCTGCCTGCAGAGTTGTTCCTACTTGAGCTACTTTGGCTTTTCTCGCCACCAGCCATCATCACTCACACAGACAAGAAATCAATTTGGGTTTTAGGGCGAAGAAGAGAGGTCGAAGAAGAGAAGGAGACTCGAAGAAGAGAAGGAGAGTCGAAGAACAGAAGAACATAGCATACAGTTTGAAGAAGGGAAGACAATTAGGGTTTTATAATTGAAATGGACTAATTTGGGTAATATTAGGAAATTCCAGATACCAATTTGAATCAAATTCAACCTTGAACGTGACAAATCACTACATGAAGAAAATGCAAACTAAGTATTTGATTTAACGGTATTTTTGTGCTTACCAGTGTTCCCATTGACATCTACTTTTGGCTCTTGTGAATCATTCACTCCGTCTCCATTGCTAAGATCTTCAAGAAGATCTGACGGGGCACCCCCAGCATTGCTTGAGCATTCCGTCCCATTATCGTTCGGTGGTTCACCAACTTCAAGCCTTGTTTCAATCTCTACTACTGCACCTCCAGAAATAAGGTTTATCTTATAGGAAGGGCCAACATTTATCTTATAGAAACCACAATCAAGTGAAGGTATCAGTGAGGATTTCTCTTTAAAAATAAAATAAAACACCAATGTTTATCTCATGACAACCGCGCAAAGGAATGAAGTCGGTTTTTTAGTAATTCTACTCAAAAATTGAGGAATTCTGGAGGAAGATCCATCAGGCTTACTGGACTTTTCTAAGCCATCAAAACTTGATCCTGCTGATGGTCTCATGATAAAAGGATGATATTCAATATTTAGTGATGCTAGATATCGATGACACTCTTCGTACAACTGACTAGACCACTTAAGTTTTTCACTCTGATCGCGTGAAGCCATACGGAGGGCCTTACACCATGCTTCTTTTTCACATGACGTCTCAAGATATATGTAAAGCAATTTGCTTCCATGGTACACCACAGATTTGTTGTTTTCAACTTTTATCGGGTATCTTTTTGCCCTGCAAAACCCAACATAAAAAAAATGACCTTGAAGCGCCGTATTTTCTAAGTAAATAAGCAAGAGTACATAACAAAGTGTTTCTTTCCACATCAGATGAAGTATGATACCCATGTTCCAAGCAGCAACAACTTTTTCTTGTTTTTCTCATTAAGATGTATGTGAGATGTAAAGGAAGTGAGATATCCCTTTTTGAATTCAAAGTCAGGAAAACTCATAATAAACCCATTTTCAACTTTGTTTTTCTTTCAATGTGAATTATATGTTCAATCAAAATGATATGCATTTTCACATGCACTGATTTAAAAGGAATAAGAGAATGTATGCTGGTTTTCTGCAGAGGAATACAGCTCACTAAATCAGATTCTAATGAATGTTGTAATATAAATCATTGGCCTAATACTCTATATCAAGCTAGCTCACTAAGCTCTCACATTGTAACATATCCACAAGCAAAAGAAAATGATATTGAAATAATGATCTCATCACAATGTTGTTTGGATATAGGAATGGAAACTATACCCCACGCAATCACGAAAGTGACTTCCTGCATCACATTACCATTTTTTAGAAGGAAGGCTGGATGATGAAACAGCCTCAACAACACATCCCTTCAGCCAAATGGTTGTCTCCGAACCATCATGCTCTGTGAGAATAAGTGACTCACCCTTGATCTTCCCATGCTTCTTAACAGGGCTAACCTCCAGTACCTCCCTTTCCTTTTATGATCTTTAGCTGACTTTTCCAGCCAGAACTTTGATACCTTGTATTGTTCTAGAACCCAAATCACACCCTAAAGAAAGAAAATGCCAATGAATCGAAATAATAGAAGTAATTGGTGCTCCAAATGTGCATCGGATATCGAATTTGATATTTTTCACATTAATTTAGTCTTTGAAGGGTATCAAATACCTATCATCATGATAACCAAAATCACCCTTGTCATTTTAAGAACCAACTTGAGGTCTAAATAATGTTCATACCGGAAATGGTAACTACCTTAAATTGAGTGATTACTCCAAGCAATGCTAAAATACTAAAGTTACTTAAAAGCTACATAGGTACACAATTCGTTTTAACATGCAACTCTGTACCTTTTTTATGATTAAATTTCAAGTATTCCTTTAGAAAGAATTCTATAGCAGCAAGTGGTGCGCCAATAAATGAGAGAACACAAGCTAGCTACTACAAGAAACACAATGTAAATAACAACAGAATAAAAAAATAATAACAATAACAATAAAAAGAGGAATTGTGGAAGCATGAAGCTTACCTCTTTTTCGAAGGTAGAGTCAGGTGATTGATAGGATCATTTTGCGAACTAGTGTCCAATGAGATGGGTGCTGAGATTTTGTCTTTGTCCTTCATGATCTTGCGTTGCAGCCGTTCAATGATCCACAAGATTCCCAAAGCTTCGGCAACCACAACCGTCACCACCCCAACAAAAAAAACCGAGGAAGAGAATGAAGATAAAAACCAAAAACATTTTCTTTTCCTTCTTTCAACACCCCAATTGATGGAAAAACTATAAGGACAATTAAAAAAAAAATGGAATACGAGACAATGAGAGGAATGAGGTGAAAAGGAAGACGAACCCCAGATGAGGAAATTGAGAACGACCCAGATGAAGTTAAAATTGGAATCTTTATTTTACATTTGTTCTGAAGAATCGGATGCTAAAATTAAAAGCTGCATTTTCTCTCTTTTTTGTTGTTCCTTCTGGATTGTTTGATTCATCATTCTTTATTCATTGTTTGACCGTTGAAGTGTTCCTTAACTTGATGATGAAATGAAATGGAAGGAGGCATTTGGGGTGGGATTAATTCTGATATGGGAATGGAAATTGAAGGAAAAGATACAAACTTGACGTAGTTATTATAATGAAAATAAAGTGTTGCAGGATTTTTTATTTTAATAAATAAATTAAGGAAAAATCTAGGGACCAGTAACTTTGTTAAATTCTAGCCAGCATATAACCAACAAAAAAAAGTGAGCCATTGGATGAAATCTCACATCAATCTCACACTATTAAAACTATTAATGACTATTTGATGGCTACAAATGATAAAAGTTGCTGTTCCCTAACATTCTTCATAAATTAATTATAATAATTAACATTAGATTAAAAAAATAAACAATGAACATGTTATTTTTTTATTAATTAAATTATTATAATTGAAATTAATTTTTAAAAAATAATTTAAAATTATAATATCAATCTTATTATGTGTATGGCATGGATAATTATACTTGTAAATAATAATTATACATTTATGTTTGTGTTTGCAAATGCAATTGAAGTTCATACAATTTATATGGGCTTCCTTTTTTTTTTCTTATTATATTTAGATTTGCTATATATATTCCCAATCAATCAATTTGATTGGTTTGATGTTTAGTCCTATATATTAGAGATCTTAATTAGAAGAGAAACAAATAGAACTAAAAAAACGTAATACCATTAAAATTTTTTTAAACTTTATATTGAAATCTAATTTATTTTTCGTTACATTTTAAAAGGTATAGCACAAGCACAAGACCCTAATATCTGTTTGTTTCCATCCTTTTTTTTTCAATGCAAATGGCAAATTATAACGATCAAATTTTTAATGATCTTGCATTGAAAATTCTAGTAAAATTATCCGTTAAATTCTTGAAACAATTTAGTTGTATGCGAAAGTCTTGGATAAATTTACTTAAAAATCCTGATTTTAAGAGCATGTACTACGAGAATTTAAAATCTAAAACTGTCCACTCATCATCTCTCCTTCTATGGAGATTATTTTACCAAAGGGGTAAAAACGTCGATAGTGAAAATAATGTACATTTGCTTTTTGGAGAGAGATATGAAAACATGGTTACATTAATTTTGCCAACTCTGTTTGAGAGTTATGGTCCCGGCCAGGTTCTAGAATGTATTAATGGCATTATATGTCACTGTACACGACCATGTCCTGATGTAATAATAAGACTTTGGAATCCCAAAATCGACGAGCGTAAAATTATTCCTTCGGGTATTACTGATGATGAGCCCGGCTATGATCGCATGTAAGTGTTCATGGATTTGGTTATGATAATGTGAATGATAATTATAAAGTGATTCAATGTGTATATTATATTTATGATCCAATGTTATTAGAAGAGCATGTTCTAATAATTTGGTAAATTTATAGTCTAAAAAGTAAAAAGTAATTGTTGGAAAAAACTTGATCTTGAAATGACTAAAAAAGAATTATTGGAAAAAACTTGATCTTGAAATGACTAAAAAAGAAAACGTAAGTAAAGCTTCTATAGCGTACTTGAATGGAGTATGCCACTGGTGGGTAGCGAGTTTGCCATGAATGGACTCGACGAAATACTCGTGTCATTTAACCTCAGCACTGAAACATTTCGAACCACATCAATTGTTTGGCTGTAAGAAAATGATGATGGCGCTACCAGAACTTTGGTAGTTCTCAACAAGTCTGTTACTCTGATTTCCTCATTTACTAAGAATAGTCGCATTAAAATATCTATTTTAGGTGAAATTGGTGTGAAGGAATCTTGGGTGAAGCTTTTCACATTTAGATATTTAGATTTGGACCTTTTTCAAAATTTTGTGCATTTAGAATGGACAACAAATGTGATGTAATCTTTTATATCAACGGCGATGAATTGGCTTCCTTTAATATCATCACGGGCAAAGTAATTCACAATATTAATATCAAAACAAGCAAATTTGGTACATGAATTTATAAAAAAAAGCCTTCTTTCTTTTACGAAAGAAATTAATTGATTAATAAATATACAAATTTAAATGTAAGATGTACTTAAATAGAATATAAAAAAAGCATGTAAACTAATTTTAATATTCATGTTAGTCAATTTGTATTACATTCTAATATTTTGAAATAGCAAATTATATTTCATATTTTAAAAAATAGGATTTTAGGTGTTAAAAAACAATAAATTATATCACACGAATCAGTTTTGGATATTTGAAATATTAATGAAAACAAATTGAATAATTGTCCATTATTCCAACTTGAACTTGTGTATTCTCAAATTATTTTTGTACTCAGACTTGGATGCTATAAAGAGGAGTCTATTGAAAATTTGCTAATAACTATGTATGCAAAATAGATGTTTGATTTGCTAATAACCTTGTATCTGCTGGAAGAATATTTAATTTGAGTTTATCAAAAAAAAAAAAAAGCATTTTT
>NC_029789.2:145093397-145095090 GCF_000816755.2 Arachis ipaensis | reverse complement strand
AGTATTATGTGTTTCTTCTTCTTCTTTGTTTGATTTTTTTTGTTTTTATTCTTGTTAAGAGAGTAAAACAAGAAGAAACTTGAAAAGGTAAAATAAGAAAAAAAAAAAAGATGGTGATGAAGATAAAAAAAAAAAAAAAAAAGCATGTTGGTAAATTCTGAAGTCTGAACGGACAATAAATTATTATTAGAAGTAGCATGAGTTGCCAACTTTTTAGAAGGTAGAGAAAATTGGACTAAATTAAACGATACATGGTAATATAAATTAAAATTAAGTTTGATGCATTAAGATCATTGGAATACTTGAATAATCATTATAGAAGTGTAAAGTTTGTATGCTATCATTATTATGATAACAATATATGACATTTAAAGTTAATAATAATTACAAAAATCAAATTATTTTAATAGTCTGATAATATTTTATTGGTATTTAATTTGTTATAACCTTATATCTGTTAGAAGAATATTTAATTCGAGTTTATCAAAAAAAAGCATTTTCTCATGGACATCAATGATTGCAAGATGATCACCCATTGGAGGCATTGCATTTGTTTAAAAGGCTTGTTCGAATAAATTTTAGACCAAATGGATTGGAATATAATCTACAAATTTAAACATCTCTGGTACACATGTACTCCATGTGTGGAAGCATCAAGAAAGCTAGAAAAGTATTTTAAAAAACAGCAGATAAAGATTTAATTGTTTCGTCTTACATGATAAATAACTATGCTATTCATGGGATGGGAAAAGAAGTCATTAACCTATTTCTTATACATACTAAAAAAAGTACTTTTCCCACAAAAAATAGCATGCTGGTAAATTCTGAAGTCTTAACTAACAATAAATTATGATTAGAAGTAGCATGAGTTGCCAACTTTTTAGAATATGTAGAGAAAATTAGACTAAATTAAATTTGGTAATATAAAATTAAGTTTGATGCATTAAGATTATTAGAATACTTGAATAATCATTATAGAAGTGTAAAGTTTGTATACTATCATTATTATGATAACAATATATAGCATTTAAAGTTAATAATAATTACAAAAATTAAATTATTTTAATAGTCCGATAATATTTTATTAGTATATATATTATAATTAAACTAAAACTATATTCATCATTATATATGTTAAATTTAAAATCTTTCAATTTTTTATGTATCACTTTCGTTATCTTAAATTAAGTGTATCTTTTTAATTGTATATAATTATTAAATTTTATTAAGAAGGAGACAGTAAAAACTTTATTATATATACCATTTTTTAAAATTAATTCACCAATATTTAGCATTTATATACTTACTAATTTGACTTAAGTAAAATTGACTTATTTATAAGTAAAATTCTCAATGTTTTCATAAACTATACTTGATCCTAAAATCTTACAGTAAATATAGGGCCAATATTCCTTTGAAATGTTGGTCATATTTCCTGAATTTGGAGCCAATCATCTTGAACCATATTTTTCCAATTGTGTTGCAATATAGGGCTATTGTATCTCAAGTCTGAACAATGTCTGCCCAAGTTGATTTAATTTCATCAATAGAAAAAAACCAATTCTCAACTTCTATCACGTATCAGACCAGATAGTAAGTCTTCAAATTAATTATTTGTTGATTAATTAATAAAAATATCCTCTCCTTAACGTTTTCTTTATCTATTTATACACTAATAATGTATAATTCTAAT
>NC_029789.2:145085507-145093285 GCF_000816755.2 Arachis ipaensis | reverse complement strand
ATTACAATTGATTACATTTAAAATAGATCGATTATCTTAACTTTAGTGGAAGCCTAAAAGAATTTGTACATTTAATTTTTATTTCTTGTAACATTTGATCATTTTTAGTGGAACCTTAAGAATAAATTTTTTTTTTGTATATTGAATTTTATTAGGTGTAACGTTTCATAATTTTAATAATTTTAATGAGAACCTAAGGTGGAATTTACATGGATTTTAGTGAGACCTTTATTAGGTGTAACGTTTTATAATTTTAATAGGATCTTAAGGTAGAATTGACATTAATTTTATTCCTTGTAACATTTGATAAATTTAATAAGACGTTAAGATTTAAAAAATAAATAATGAGACATAAAGAAAGAGGAGTAAAAAATTAACAATAAATTTAAAGCCATTTAAACTGACGTAGTATTATGCTAAAAACCTAAAAAATTAGGAATAAATTTAGACATTATCTTAAACTGTCTTTTAATATATTATTAATAGATTTTATTGCATTTGCACTATTTCACATTTTCACTTCAAGTCAAAGAAGATGCTAGTAAAGTGGTCAAAAACTAAAAGAACAATTTAATACTCACAATTTTCTTCTTTTATTTTCCTTCTCTTTTAAGGAAATTATAAATTATAAATATGAAAAGGATTGAGAAATTTGGTACATAAATTTTTTTAAGTAAATTAACAAATTGCTAAATGATGTGATAACAACAAATGAAATAATAAAGGAATTTTAGATAATCAAAAAGGGAATAGAAAAAAAAAGAATACAAATCATCAGAAACGCCTAAAGAGCATAGATCAACTAAATACAAGTATATTTATTTATGGGGAATCAATATTGATCCCAATTTTTCACACTTAATAATAATAATAATATTTGAATTCAAACAAACATTACACAGATCAACTGAATACAAGCATATTTATTTATGAGGGAATCAATAATTGATCCCAATTTTTCACACATAATAATAATAATAATATTTGGATTCAAATAAACATTACACAGGTATTATAATGGAATTGGACTTTGTTTTGCATAAATTAACACCTGCAGATTTATTAATAGGACATGGAATAATTTCATCTAAGTCAGCATCAAAGCACATGCGAATCTCCCGCAATAACACATTACCCTTGTCATTGAAGCACAGAAGTTCGGGCTCAAATTGACGAGTGTTGGTCTTTTTTATTGCATTGACAATGGCAATGCGACTATAAGTTTTAGTTCTGTGGGGAATTATTCCAACCTTCTTCAATTCGCCATCAATGTCCAATTTACGTGTAATAGATACAGCCTCTTCAAAATATTTAGATTGAGCAAACCTTTCAGCGCTACACGATCCGTGTTTTTCCCATTGATCCGTCCAAAACTCCATATTCGATTTTCCTGGTTGTAGACTTGGCCAATCACGGTTTAAGACACCTTGCAATGTCGCTGTCTACGAGAATAAATCATAAAAATAATTAATAATTAATTTATTATGTAACAAGATAAATGAAAATAGATAAAAGTCTAATTAATTAACTCACCATCAATTCTTCTTCAAAATGATACTCCGGCTCTTCATCAGCACAATTTTCTGGCCAAGGAAGCGAGAAATTTGTAGGCCAAAGACCGTGTATTGTGAAATGCTGTGGGAGGTTTGTCATCATCCTTCCAGGTGCACGGATACGAGTAAAGGTTGTTGGCCAAACAAGGGCAAGTTTAAAATATTCATAAGAGGCATTCGTGAGATGAACCGAGGATGCAAGCAGGATAACGTGAAAAACAATGAAAAGTGAGTTCATATTGGAAGTTTAGAAAGTTTAGAGGGTTTTGGAGGGAAGGGAGCGAGTTGCAGAAAGCGATGGTTGTTCTCCTCCCTCCCTCCCTCCCTCTTATAAATCAGAAATGAGAATTGAATAGCCAAACAGCATATTTCATTGTACATCAATGATATATACTAAAGAAGAAATGCCGTAATGGCAACATGCATAAAGGAGAAAAGCTATTACTAGCAGTATGGGTCACTGAACTGGAAATCAAAACATGACATGTTTCAAAGCAAATTAAATTGCAATTCATAGTTTCGGAACCGAACCGGTTATCTAATCAGTCAGAACTCACCAGATCGGGGACCAGCTTCTGGTTGCGCCAAGGAAGCTAACGGCGAGACTCGAAGCAAGAAGTCGAAAACCACAACCAGCTGAGGAGAGAGGCGAGAAGCGACGAGAGAGAGAGAGAGAGAGAGCTGGGGGTGGTGTCGTTTTGGAAGTTGAGGTGAGAGTGATAGTCTGATAGAGGTGGGGATGGGCTCAGGAAAGACTAAGCTAGGCTTCTTTTATTTTTTTGAAAAAAAAACAACATCAAACAACTTCTTTTTGCCTTTGGGCTTGGGTTTTTCTAATTTTTTTTTTTATTTCGACCGGTCCGAATTTTTTAAATCTGTTCGGTTCATTGCTTTTTCTAAACCGGTCAGGTCTAATCGGTTTTTACCAATTCTCTTTTTTGTCCGGTTTATTACACTATCTGGACCGGTTTTGATAATTATGTTGCAATTTAATGTTGTTACCTTAAATGGATTTTTCAAATTTAATTCAATTCCATTGCATGTCTCCTTATGATAAATATTATTTTCATACTAGTATTTTTTTTAACAACTGTACATAGATTTTTTAATTTGTTAACTAAAAAATAATTTAAATAAGTGATTAATTTATAACAACCGTATTTTTATATAAATGTCAAAAATATTTAGTGTAAATAGTATTTTTCTAATTTAATAAAGTTTGTGACAAATGGTATGACAAAAAATTAGAATACTTCTCTGCATTTCCATTAGCATACATGGCATGTGTGTTGCAGTTATACCGGTTACCATTATTATTATCTTATTTAAAGAATTATTCCATATATATAATAGGTTAAGACATGGTCTTTTAATTATTGTATTTATATCTCTATATATAGAAGTTGTCATATGACATGTTCAGGCATTACAATTTGCTTCATCAATCATGATGGATTTTAGTTTATTTACTATTTTTATTATTATTACTATCAATAGTCAATATTCAATAATAATGAAGATAGCACATTTCACTTTACTCGGTGAAATTTTTTCATATCAGCCTATTCCAACAATTTGGTAAATTTACAGTATAAAAAATAATTGTTCACAGAAACTTAAGCTTGAAATGATTAAAAAAGATGTATATAAAGTTTCTGTAGCGTACTATATCACTGATGGAATATGGGAACTGGGAAGAGTATGTAAACTTTTCAACATGAAAAGTTGAAAAATAATTTTGATATTTATATGTGAGAATAATATTTATGGTAGGTTATGTGAAAGTTGGCCTTCTTGTGGAAGCGTTTAATTTATTCAACCAAATGCAGCATCAGAGTACTGACTACTGACATAGAATTTATTGTATTTCTAAATCTTATATCTAGTTGTATACAAGTAGGAGATCTCTTATTAAAGAGGAGTACATTGAAAATTTGCTAATAACCATGTATGCAAAATGATCTGCTAGAAGGGTATTTGATTTGTAGAGGTTGCCAATAAAATATTAATAGAGACCGAATTGAATATGAACTTATTTGAGAAATATAGAAACGGAGACTAGGAAATTATTTGAGAAATTAGAGTTTGCATAATTTTAAAATAATCAACAATGTTAGATAATCTTTTAATTGTCATGTCATTCTTTTTGTTAGTTAATTAAGTATTTTCTGTCAACAAAAATAACAGTATTTGACATTGATTATTTTTGTTAAACTTAATAATTTTTTTAAATTATTTTTCTCAACATTAGAATGTTTTGATTTTGAGTATCATTTTTGAAATTTATTCTTTAAAACTATATAAAGTCATTGGTTTCATCTAATGGTGTAAGAATTCATCAAATCCCGTTTTTCAGTCTCATCAAATTTGAGTCATGAAAATAAAAAGTAAGAAAAAAAAGACTAATGTACAAAACATTATCATAATTTAGTTATTACCTACAACTACAAACTGCTACCCTTTTCTTAAAAAATAGCAAAAGAAACTGAAATTGATTGGTAAAAAAATAAATAAATAAAAAAAACTACCCCCTTCTTTCTATCTCTCTGGTTAACTACAAAACTTTACATTTCTCAGAATTTGGACCCAAGGGAACTGAAATATTTTGTTATTATGCCGGAGTCAGAAGTTGAAAGCTAACCAAAAGGGTAGTTAATTTAGTTAATGAAGGGAATTTACTACAAGGTTGTTGGTGTAGGGTGTTGTGTGAAGAAGTTGAAGTCATGGTGATAAACATTGAGCTGTTTCAACCATGAATCTGCAGCACTGTACAGATATGATATCCTTTCATATTCACATGGCTCTGGATTCAGCCATAGATCTTCTTGCATCTTGTAGGTAGCTAGACCGAAAGGCGGCACAGAAATGCTGCCACCACCACTGCTTCCGTTCTTGTTCTTGCATTTGTTTCCTTCAGTGCTTCCCCAACCACACCACCAATATATGTCTTTCTCTGTGTCAATGTTGTCACTTTCTGTTTCACAATCTGCAGACACATGTAAGAAATTGTGTTAAGATTTTGGCGAGGATTCGATCATGCCTGGTTTCGCAACAATTGCGTAGGAGCGAGTCTCCATTTTGGTTCTTGAAATTGTGTACATGCTTTACTTTAGCGTATGAAATTAAGAAAGTAATTATTTGGTTCCTGGAAATGTATAGCGTGATTCAATTTTAGGAATTAAATTGTTAATTTTTCTAAATGAAAGATTTTTGAAGTGAAAAGTCATGTAAGTACACAACTCTAAGGACCAAAATGAACATTCACTCAATTATGTAAATCAAACTAAATAACTTTGTCACTCTTGATCCAAAACAATGCATGGACACAATAAACGTGTCTAGTATCATAATTTTCATTTGTGTAAAAAGTTCCTCGATTCTTCCTATTTCGCAGTTAAGAAAACATGAAAAATGCAATCTACCACCTATTCCTAAGTGTTACCTTGAAAAGATGAGGACAATGTGTGATAAGTGAGGAAGCATGCTTCTAAGTCCTTGTCATTTTTTCGACTCGGAATGGTGTAAATCGGGTACCTATTCAACATAGATTTAACTTCTTATTGAAAATAATAGTGTTAAAAAAGACAATGTAGAAATCACAACTATAAAAATCATTATAATTTACAAACAGAGCATTTTTTTTCTTATCGACACTAAGAAATAAAATGGCCTGATGGGAAAATCACAATGAATGATGCTAACCATGAAACCGCCATCCAACTTGCCGGGGAAAGCTCAACACTTTTGAATGTCATTAGTGCCGGATGGGTTCTAGCTAACTCGGGAATCTGAAACAAGAAACAATCACAAGTTATGCATTGTGTAATGTACCTACAAATCTTATCTATCTATCTTCACTTGAGAACATAAGGCTACCTTCTCCATGAGCGGAACCCTTGCATAAGGCGAAGCCATCTCCGTGTATTGCAAGTAAAGGTAGCCAAGCTTGTCCCTTGTCGGCCACGAGCCGTCGTGGTCAGAGCTCGAATCCTCGGAAACAGCATCCCATGCTTTGCTGGAATTGTTACTTAAGGATCTAGATAGGTTATCGCTGCCGCTATCATCGCTCCACGAATCGCTTTCGAACTCAACTCCTTCGCTGTCCTCTCTTCTAGTCCTAGAGGCCTGGACAGACTTGTTGGTGTAGATTTGGATGGCGGAAAGGTACGGAACATAATACTGAATTACAGTGTCGCCGCTCTCCAACATCACGGGAGCACTAGCACCATATGCACTCCATTCATAGTAGCAATCCCAGAGATCCTTCAAAGTGAAGTATTCAATTGAATCCTTATTACCATGAGGTTGCCACAGGCTATTTAGATCACTCAAGCAACTCTGCCAAAACCGTCATAAAAGCAAAAAAAGGTTTAATGCAACGGTTGAAATCCGCCGTTAAAACAAAACAGTTGTAAAGAAATGAGAAAAAAGCTACGAGTCAAGATTACTAAATTCAAAATCTTATCCATTATATAAGCATGCGATAGTAATCAACTACCAACTAATTCTTAACTAACTACTAATTACAATAATTGTCTCTAATAGCAACAGACCATATATCTTTATAAGTTTGAATTGTAAATTTCAATTAGAAGAGGAAAATGAGTCACATTCAATCTAATCACACAAGGACCAACAATAGGGATAAAAAATGTGAAGAGTATATAAGATAAACAAAACTCGAAATTTTATATAATCAAAAGAATAAATTAAACATGGAAAACATAAAACCTACACTACAATTTGAATAGTAAAATCATCTAATTTAATAGAAATTTTCAGAATCAATTAATCTATTCAAAATTGTAATATCAAAAAAAGTTTTGACTACCATTAAGGGCATCACCCCTTTAGAACTCTACAACATTTGGGTCAAATATTGCAAAATGGGTTTACTAAGAATAGATTCATAAAATGCAAGGGAAAAAAAAAACACATTTTTACTCCATTATGTTGCCATTAAAGTCATAATCAAATATATGCAATTACAATTACACTCATTATTGGTCCACTTTTCATTGGCCAGTAACATTGACCAAATTCTCAACATTACAATTTTACCACCTAGAACTAGAAACAAATCAAGTGGGAAAACCCAGTGGGGACAATTTTTATTCTTATCAAAGTAACAGGTTGCAACAAAACTTGAAAGATGTCAATACTAGCCTACTAGGACTAGGAACATAACATTACTGTGTATTGGTCCCCCCCATTGAAATTTGGAGCCCACATATGTAAATCAGATATGCTAGTCATTTGACACATGGGGTAAGGTGGATCCACAACAAACACGTGGCAATTATCCTTAGACCACATTTTAGGTTTATGTTTTATTTATTTATTTTACTTTTTTTGGTTGACAGAGGTTTATCTTTAAAATTAGGCATTTTTTCTCCAATAAGAAGCTTTGTTTCCGCTCCAAATCAAAATCAAGTGTAAACAGAATTAATCACTTTTGACTTATTACAACTACTTATCTTTTAATTGTTTTTTGTTAAAAAAATACAAATACTGGTGCCTTTATTGAAAAGGACCAGAGAAAAAAAAATCCTTGTTTCTTTAATTATTTATAGACTATCTACAAAAATAGAAAAGAAAAATACTTATGGTAACTGAAATTAAATGTAAATCCTAGAAACAAAACATCAGATCATAGCTGTCCTCCCAACCCCTCTCTTTGTTTTTTTACTTTTTTGGAAGGAAAAATAATTAAAAAAATGATGACACCCATTAAGTTGGTCATTACCATACTTCGGAAAACATGAGGAGAATATTCAGTATATAATTTCATTCAATAAAAAAAATAAACAAAATGGAATTTCTATTATTTTTGTTTTTAATTTTATCTGTATATTAGGGAGATTCGTCGCACATTTCCTTATGTAGGATATAAACTTGAAATATGCTTTCTGGTTTCTATTAATAAAATGAAATAAAAATTAAAATATGCCACATGGGAAAGATATTTTTCCCAAGGGAATCCAAGGGAATATTCCCATCTTAAGACACTGTTTGGCCCACTCAGCCACTCGGACTAATCATTAATTTGAGTTTTGTTATATTAAAAGTGTTAATATAGTCTATATAACAGTTTTGCCCCCACCATTCACAATGCACAAGGGTGAAAAAGGAAGAGGACAAGCACAATAATTAAGTAAATTAAATTGTTATTTTATAATAAATTTAAAAATTCTACTAATAAATGTATTTTTATAATCTATAAAG
>NC_029789.2:145084426-145084870 GCF_000816755.2 Arachis ipaensis | reverse complement strand
TTTAAGTTTATAGTTAAATTAAATCATGGTCAAATGCATTAATTTTTTAATTTGACTAAAAATATTAATTTTCTTTCTCATTTGGAAATTAGGAGAACTAGAAAGTGAAAATAAAAACTTCATACATAACACTAATTTAGAAGTTAAAACCACCTGGAAAAAAGATCATAAAGTGCTTGAAAATCTATAAAATAGAGATTAAATTGCAAATGAAACAGATCATGAAACCTGACCCACCTTTAATTAAATTGCAAATGAAACAGATCATGAAACCTGACCCACCTTTACATTTTCTAATCCAGTTTAATTTCCGCAGGTTAGTATATTAGGTGCTTATTATAAATTATAAATTATAAATAACTGGATTAGGCATAAAGATTCTAGCTACCAAACGATGAAGAAGAATTCATATATGTTTCATAATAATGAAAAATAATTACATAA
>NC_029789.2:145083582-145084161 GCF_000816755.2 Arachis ipaensis | reverse complement strand
AATTGTATCATATCATTACAAAGAAGCACAGCTTAAATTATATGCGTGCCAAGCAGTTATGACAGTTATAACTACCAACTGTGATAGTTTAAAATTTGTTTACTCTTATCAAACAATCTAATCAGCGGAAATAAACAAGCTAAGGTTTTTTAGTATAAAAATGTTATTCGTATATCAAAATTAGCTATTAAAATCAACCACCAATGTATTTCTATATAAACACATATGTGATTTAATTTATTTTTTATATGTATTTATATTTCAACATGTATTTTATACTGATAGTTGAATTTATTGTCTGATTTTAGTGTATACATAACATACTCGTATTTTCTCGTATTTTTACAAAATAGAAACGCTAATATAATATCGTACAGCGTTGATAGAAGAGTAATTTACTATATAATTAAGATATGAATTGAAAACGTTTCATAATGAAAAATATTAAACAAAACACCTTCCTAAAACTAACAATAATATGCAAATAGCAAGCCCATAAAAACAATCACAAGATTCTAGAGGATAAGAACGACACAAAATATTTTATATAATCAATTAAGTAAATTTTTATTCCTTTAA
>NC_029789.2:145083197-145083485 GCF_000816755.2 Arachis ipaensis | reverse complement strand
ACGACTTGCAGTTTTTCTGACACCCATAATCAAAACTTTTTTGTCATTAAAAAAAAACGAGAATTACAATTTTATAAATAAAATAAACAAAAATAAAAAAGGGTACCTGAGGAAGAGTGTGTGAAGGAACGAAGGGAGTGACACATTGAAGAAAGCGTTCCACGTTCGACGGTGGAGAACTTCCTGAAAAACACGAAGACATTCTCTCCGATCACGCACAATTTTCCCGGGAAAGTGTCAGAAACTCTGAAAAGATTCAATTTTTGTGTGAATGAGCAAATGGGTATT
>NC_029789.2:145081992-145083087 GCF_000816755.2 Arachis ipaensis | reverse complement strand
TCAAGTCTCACACATGGTTATGCAGAGTTGTGTTGTGTGTGTCATGTAATTAAGGTCCTTTTTGGTAATTTTGCCTCACCAACTTTCCTTCTTAGCTCGCCTTTCATCAAAGGAAGCCTCAATCAACCTTGTTATATATAGAGAGAAATTTCTTTATTCTTTCAAATTTGTCAAGACAAAAAAAATATCACTTTCCTTATAAGAAGAGATTTGCATTATTGCACCATTCTCACTACTAAACGTTGACATAAATTAAATTTTTTTAAGGAAAAAAAAAAGGAGGATATAATTAAATGTGATGATGTATTGAGGAAGTAGTAGTAATTGCAATGGATAGGGAGGAGAAGAAAATAAGGAGAAGAAAATAAGGAACCAAAGTAAGAAGAGAGAGAAATAGGACTAATTATAGCAAAAGACAAATTGCACCCCCACTAAAAAAATGTTACCTCTACTATAAATGTTTACTTAAACCAAAATGATAATAACAACAATAATAATAATAGTGTCTTCTTCTGGGTTTTATTTTGGTTCAATGCCCTCCAATTTATTAAAGGTTGAAGATTGAAGACCCCAATTGAAAAATATAAGGAGGAGGAGGGTAATAAAGAGTGTGTGTAAGTGTGTAACGTTTTGAAGTTGTTGTATGTTTTATTTTTTGGATGAAAAAAAGAGAGAGAATGAAGGGGTAAGTTAATTGTTTTATTAATTGTAGGCACAAAAGAAACGTTTTTTGGGGACTTTTTTTTTCTAGAGAGTGATTGTGAGAAAGAAGAAGAAGAAGAAGGAGAAGAAAGGTAGTAGTGAAGCTATGCGGTGGAGAGAGATAGAGAGAGAGAACGCTTCGCCGCGTGTGAAGTGAGGTTTTAACTTTTAAGTGTTGTGTTGTAGTGAGTGTGGGTACCTGCTTTGTTTTGTTGTGTTTGGGGATGATGGTCCTTATCCCTACTCCCTACTTTATTTTGTTCTTTTCTTCTTCTAATTTTTGAATCATATATTTTCTCTTTTCATTTTTTCCATTTTAAATGATAAACAAGTGATTTTCTTTTTTATTGAGAAAATATATTTTTTTGTGTCTAATATTTGCAATTTTTTTTT
>NC_029789.2:145078396-145081963 GCF_000816755.2 Arachis ipaensis | reverse complement strand
TTAAGATTTAAAATTTAAAAATTAAAGTCTACAATTTAGTGTTTAAAATTTTAGATAAAATAATAATTTTAAAGTCTAAAGTTTAGGGCAAATGATTTTGGTGGAAAATGTTTGTGAGTTCTCATACTAATTAGCAATAATTGCGACTAAATCTAAGTTTAATTTGATTTAATTGAGTGAAAAATGAGTTCCATGAGATCAGTTTTCTTTTATTAAACACAACAATAAAATAACTTCAGTTTGATGTTATAGTTGGGACTCAACTATTCAAATCACGTCGTTTAATATCTTTTTTAACGTTAAAATGTATATAATGTCGTTTTAATATATATAACGTGATAAATTTTGAGATACGGGACTAACAGTATTAAATTTTGATGATAGAAAATATACAAAAAAATTATATTAATACATTTTTTGAATCCAAAAAATTAAATTATAGCAATTAAAAAATTAGAGGCTAATCTCAAAAATTAGAATTGGACTAAACTCAAGATTCACCACTTATCCAAAAACCAAATTGATTTCAAATCTGAAAGAGAAGTAAATTAGTTGGCATCTAAATTTTATTAATCAATTTGAGTATTTTGTTGTTGTTATGTTGTTGTTGTTATATTTTATTTTAGAGGAGTGCTACATATACAAGTCATTTTTGTTTACAAGTCTTACAAGCTGAGCCTAATACGCGCGTTACGGAAGAAGATGTTGGGCCTAACATGCGCGTTACAGAAGAAGAAGAAGAATAAGAAGAAGAAGAAGAAGAAGCGTGAATATAAATGACTTGTATGATTTGTATGGAAAAACGTTCTCTCTTTGCCTTCGATCTCCTTCTATTTTTTTCGATTTTCATGGTTTCTGAAATCAAGCTTTGAAATTGTTTTGAAGATGATGGAACTTCAGAAATATACCCGAACGATTACAAAAATACACCCAAACAATTATAGAAATACATCCAAAGGATTACAGAAATACACCCAAACAATTACAGAAATAAACCAAACAATTACAGAAATACACCCAAAGGATTACAGAAATACACTCAAAGGATTTAAGAAATACACCCAAAGGATTTAAGAAATACACCCAATATAGGGAGAGACAGTATATTTCTTCTTGAAATCAATACACCCAAAGAATTATAGAAATACACCCAAAGGATTACAAAAATACACCCAAAGAATTTAAGAAATACACCCAAAATTCGTTGAAGTACACCTTATGCATAATTCAGAACTCTTTCTCTTTTTCCTCCTCATCTTCTGCTGCTACTTCTTCTTCTTCAAAAACGATTTCAGAGCTTGATGTCAAAAAACAATGGAAACCGAGAATAACGAAGAAAGAAAACAAAGAGAAAAGCACGTAAATGAAGAAGAAGAATAAGAAGAGGAAGAAGAACGTGTAGCAAGAAGAAGAAGAAGGAGAAATAGAAGGCAAGAAACGTACCTTGAATAATGTTTCTTCGTTTTTTCTGGTGATTTTGATGAAGGAGAAAGAGAAAACGAAAAGATGAGAAGAAATTTCAATAAAAAAAAGGGAGGAAGAGAAGAAAAAGAGACACAGAGGAGGAAAAGGAAGAGGAAGCACGGAGAAAGAAGAAGAAGAAAAAGAGGCACAAAAAAAAACGTGAAACAGCATGTTTATAAATGACTTGTATGGAAAATCACTTGTACGTGGAGAATTACTCTTTATTTTTACCATTGTCAAATGTAGGGATAGATCCAAAAATGTTATTATGGGGTCAATAACACATATAATATTAAAAATTATATAAAAAATTATATAATATAAGATATATTACAAAAAATATACCGATAAAAAATATATTTTAAAATACAAAAAATATGTGTGTACTTTTTACTAACGAAATGGTTAATTCTTCATATCATAAAATTTATCGATAATAGAATTTGCGTCAAATTTTTCAGTAATTTTCTTTTCAATATAACTAAAAGACAATTAGCAAGAAATTCATCTTTTATTTTGTTTTTGAGTTATTTTCACAATATTCATAGTTAAAAAAGATCTCTTAGTTGTAGCAGTTGAAACAAAAAAAATTAATATCGAATGAATTAAAAAAGACAGTCATAGAATGAAAAAGAATCTATTTTATGAGATTTAAAAAATTATTTAATTAAATCAAATGTTTCAAACGATCTCTCCATAGATAGAGGTAGGGATGTCAAAGGGGCGGGGGCAGGGGCGGGGGATGCCTTCCTGCTCTCCATCCTCGCCCTCAGATTTGCTCTCCATCCCCGTCTCCATTCTCCGCCGTGGGGGAATATTGCTCCCCATCTCCATTCTTCACGGGCTCCATTTCCCGCGGAGACTCCATTATTCATCTACATAATAGTTCTAACTAATTATTAATTTCCATATGAATAGAGCTGCAAGTATTTATCTTATACAAAAACTGCAAGATTTTATACAAAAAGTCTAAATGACACGATGGTGACTTCTTTCGAAATGACGCAATGGGGGGACGCAATGACGAGCCAAAGGACAAAACAGTGGACGAGGTGGGAGACGCGGCAACAGAGAGAGGAGAATGGACATAACGGCAGAGTTACGAAAAGGAACGCCGCAAATAAAAATTACGACGCGGTAAGAGTAATAGCACGGTGAGGTGTGACGATGCGGTGAGAATGGTGGCGAGGGGGTGGTTGCAGAGAGGTTGGATGGAGTATGGACAGTGTTAGGGATCTCTGAATTAAAGAAGGGTTATGCAAATAAAGATTAGGAGTTTTGGGTTTCTATATATATGTGTGTGAGAAATGACTAAAAAATATATATGAGAAATAAACTATTAAAAATAATTCAGAGAATTCATAAATTTTGGGGAATAGTGGGGACGGGCGGGGATCCCCGCTCGGATCCCCGCACCTGTTTCGGGAGAATTTTGTCCTTCATCCTCATTTCCGCAGAAAAAATTTTTCACAATCGGATCTTCATTCGGGACAGTCCCCACAGATATCCCCGCATCTCGAGAAATTTTGTCATCCCTAGATAGAGGGTGTAGAACCTATGCACAATTACTCAAGAGGGGGGGTGAATTGAGTATTGCAACAACAATAAATCTTTTTGCGAAAGTTAAAGACAATATACAAAAGTGTTATTGTACTAGTATTTTTCCAAGAGCTTAACTCAATTGCTAAGCATTTATAAGGAGCTTTTACTTTCCAATAGACACCAACTCAAATAAATTGATCAAGCTTTTCACCAATCGGACTTAAGCTATTTCTTAAGTACTTACGAAGCTACTTTTCAATCACAATTTATTTGCTCAAAGGTAAAAGACAATAATATAGAAGAGATGAGTTTGGAGAGATGCAAACGCTATTTAGAGTGGTTCGGCACAATCCTTGTCCTACGTCCACTTTCTTTCTCAATCGCTATTGAGAAGTTCCACTATTGCCAAGCTTCAAGGTGCTCGCACAAAACCTTTTACAATCCGAGTCCTTAGTTTCTAACACCTCACGGTATATGATCACCACTCGTACACTAACCCACTCCACTTAGAGATTCCTTCTCTAAGATTTGCCTTGAGTACTTAGTATACCTCTTTGGTAT
>NC_029789.2:145077473-145078128 GCF_000816755.2 Arachis ipaensis | reverse complement strand
GAATTGCAAGATGTGCATCAAAACATTTTGTGAGTGTGTGTTGAGAGATTTAGCAATTGGTTCTTAACAAGAAGTTACCTAAGTCCTAAGACACTATACTTGTCTTCAAATGTTGTGGACTTGAGTTTCTTGTTGTTGTTGTGTTGCTTTCAACTCTTCATTCCTCAACGTTGAATGTTGGTTGATCTTTCAACATGCTTGTTCATTCAAGTTGTTTGTTGGTTTGTCTTTCATGTCGTTTGTTGGTTTGTCATTCATCAAAACCTACGAATACAAACTTCGCATACAAGCAACATGATTTACAATTTCCCCCTTTTTGATAATGACAAACCAATTTTGAGGATATGCATTTATAAATGATTTTGAAAGCAACAATAATGCACTTTGTTTTATAGAAAACTTTGGAGAAGACTTCTTTCAAAAATTTTGCAGGAGTTCCCCCTAAATATGTGCATTTGTTCCCTTAAAGGGCGTTTATCAAAGAAAACGATTTAGATATCAAAGTTTTTGCTTAGCAGAAGTCTTTTTGAAATCATTGTTTCGCAAACTTATTTCTTCTTTTCAAATCCTCAATCTTCTTCTTTTTCAAGAGTTCAAAATTTCAAATATCCTCAAACTTCTCTTCCCCCTTTTGACATTATCAAAAAGAAAGGAG
>NC_029789.2:145053823-145061682 GCF_000816755.2 Arachis ipaensis | reverse complement strand
TTATCAAATATATTTTTTTATGATATTACTCTTTTGATATTTATAATCTTCTTTGTTGAATAATTTTTACTTGAAATAAAATAAATAGTTACTATAATGCAGTGAATTAGTAATTGATGAATACTAATGTATATAGTAGAAGTATAAAATGGATTACAGTAGGTAATACTAGATAGATAGATGGATTACAGTTGGTGATGCTACATAATATTGGTTGGTCTTCCTTAAATCCTTATCTTCATGGCAATCATAAGGAACTTGAGTTTGATGGGATAGTTAATGATTTTTTGGTTAAATATTTTTTTAAAAAGTTAAGCTGCTAAATATTTTTTAATTAAGTCCAATCAATTATGATTTTTTGGCCACATTCATCTTCAGGTTATTCTAATTATTTTAGTTTCATAATCTCATTATTAGTAAAATGCATTAGAGGCAAATTGATAAGATCTGGATGAAAGCAACAACACAAGGTGATACTAGAAGAGACATGAAGCAATTCTTGCAAGTGAAGTGTAGTGACTGATAGAATTTTAATTTAATAAAATTATAGGTGATATGTGAATGAATTATTGTTTGTTTTATTTTGTATGTAGACAATTTTTATGTCTTTTAGTTGTTGAATTTTGGTGATGTTATTGATGTGTTAATGAACAAGTTTGTTATTGTTGTGGAATGGACAATATCATCATAATAATGTATGCTCAAACATATATATTAAGATTATTTTTATTCGCATTGGTAGAAAGCACTTAAAGCTGTCTTTATTTCTAAACACAATATTCTTATTCATATCTCATATATCAAACATAATTTTGTGTTTTAATATACTGTCTCTACAAACAAACATAACTTAAATCTATTTTGAAATGGAGACACCAAAAATGTGCCACCAAAATAACTATCTCCGGATGGCCTTAATACAACGAGTCAATTACATTACACAATAATATTTTTGTAAGCAATATGCTATACGAATTAATTTAATTACAACAATCATTGAAACTATAACAAACTTGTTTCATTCAACCATTTAATTTAAAAATCTAACTAGCAACAAATTCTTTTTAATTACAAAAAAACACATCTTACAAAAAAAATATATCATACAACAAATTAGGTGGTAACCTCATGATGAGAATAATAATATTTAAAGTGAATAATAATATTTATAACAATTCTAGACTTATCTATATCAATTTACCCTTATTTATAAAAAAATCTAGTCCGACATTTAACAAACCGTAATTTTATTTATAGCCATATCAATAACTTTATACAACGTATACCATATATCCTAATTTAGCGTTATCTAATATCTATAACTACATCAATACCATCATAATCATTCTTAGATTAATGAATTTAAGAGTTTAATTTTACTCTAATATAAAACCAATAAAAATTTTATATATTAACTTCTTTATTTATGTATTTTGCAATACAGAAGTGCTACACATACAAGTTATTTTAGTTTACAAGTCATACAAATTAAGCCACATCCAACAAAAAGGACGCTCACCCATATGAGCGTGTTAACACGCGCTACCCAATGGTTTTCATTGTGCGTCCACTCACCATTATGAAAGACGCTTTTTCTTCTTTTTCGATCAAAACTACAACCATCGTTTTTTCTTCGCGTTTCTCCTCCTCCTCATCTTTCTTCTTCTTTGCGTTTCTCCTCCTTTTTTTGCATCGTGTTTCATCTTCATCGTCATTTTTTTATTACTCTTGTTGTTGCTGTATTTTTTTTCCTCCTTCTCTTTCTATTGATTTTGCAACATTATGTATTTTTTTCTTCTTTATTTGATTTTTTCCCTCAAAAAAAATTATGAGAATATGAAATAAGAAGATGAAGAAGAAGAAGCAGCAGAAGATGAGGAGGAGAAAGATGAAGAGTTTTGAATTATGCAGAACTTATCAGCACACATACACCGAAAATTCTTAAATAATACACCCAAATATCTTCGTGTTACACCAAAATTTGCTGTAAATACAGAAAAATATTTTCTCTAATGCTGCATTTTTTTTCTTTTTTTTCCTTTCTTTCTTTTAGTTGAACGAATGTAAATTTATCCTCTTCTAAGTAATTTTGTACCATTATATGTTTATTCTACTTTTTTGTTTGATTTTTTTGTTTTTATTCTTGTTAAAAGAGTAAAATAAGAAAAAACTTAAGAAGAAGAAGAAGAAGATGATGATGATGATGATGATGATGAAAAAGAAGAAGAAGAAGCAACAGAAGATGAGGAGGAGGGAGAAGAAGAGTTTTGAATTATGCAAAACTTATCAGTACACATACACCAAAAATTCTTAAAGAATACACCCAAATATCTTTGTGTTATACCCAAATACAGAAAAATATTTGAGGAGGAGGGAGAAGAAGAGTTTTGAATTATGCAAAACTTATCAGTACACATACACCAAAAATTCTTAAAGAATACACCCAATTATCTTTGTGTTATACCCAAATACAGAAAAATATTTTCTTTAATGCAGAACTTTTACATTACATTCAATTCAAACCATCAATGATAAACAACAGTTTTCACAAATAAAACCAACATTATTCACCTATAGAATCATAAACTACTAACGAAAACATTAAATAGAATCGAACCACACCTCAACCACTTGATTGGATTCAAAATAATCAATTTCGTTCTGGTTTAATTGACAATATGAACTTAAATTATTCATTATTTTCAACAACGAGATAACTGATGATGGAGAAAAAGGAGGAAAAGGAAGGAGGAGAAGAAATTCCAATGAAAAAGAAGGGGGAAGAAGAGGAGGAGGAGGAGGTGGTGTTGGTGAGAGAGTAAAACAAGAAGAAATTTGAGAAGGTAAAATAAAAATAAAAAGATGAATAAGAAAAAAAGAAGAAGAAGATGGTAATGATGATTTAAAAAAGAACAAGAAGTAGCAGAAGATGAGAAGGAGGAAGAGAAAAAGCCATACAAGGGCAAGCTTCTACGATGAGGTCGAAAACATACAAGGGCACAAAGAAGAACTGGAACTACTCCCCAAAGTCCGAGAACAAGCCCAGATAAGAGAAGCAGCGCTGAAACAAAGGATGACAAATAGGTATAATAAAAAAGTCATTTGAAGAAGTTTCACCCCAGACAATTTAGTTCTGATTAGAAATGACATTGGAGTCAATAAATCTAGGGAAGGAAAACTTGCTGCTAATTGGAAAGGACCATACAAAATTAGTGAGGTCTTATGCAAAGGCTACTATAAGGTGATCGACTTAAACGGCGCCGAGCTACCTAGGTCGTGGCATGCTTGTAATATGAAAAGGTACTATAGTTAAAAGCGAACTCTATTCCCTGATGTACTCTTTTCCCAACTTCATGATTTTTTTCCCAAAGAAAGGGTTTTTCTAAAGGAGGGTTTTTAACGAGGCATCAAAGTGGAGGCTAAGGGGCTGCAAATTATCAAAAACCCTTAGTAGCAACAAAGTACCTTTGCAAATAAATAAAGAACTTTTTTTAAATATCTCTTTATAAATTCCTTTTTACTTTTTACTCTTTCTACGAAACGCGCCGACTTAAGCTCGACAAAGCGTGAAAATCCAATGAACCGACCTATATGGTCGTCAGGATGAAACGACGAGGTACAAGTTGGTGTAAAGAGGTTATAAAAGTAGATCATGATAAAAACTCGGAAATTACTCAACCTACAAGTCGGGAAAAACGAGAAGAAAAGAAATGCATCGCAAAAATAGCCTAAGTTACAGAAACTCAATAAATCGAAAAATTGAGTACAAAGAATATGAAAAGAGAATAAGTAAATCTATCAAAAATCAAAGGCATAGGCTGTCCCAAGTTCCTACAAGTTCAAAATAACTTAGAAGAAAAAGATAGCCAAGCCAAGATAAAAGATTTTCAAAAAGATCAAAAAAGGTTTTTTCCGCAAAAATAACCTAAACAGATAGCATGCGCACAACAAAAGATATCCTAAACCCTTATCCAAAAAAAAGGTATTTTTAAATATTTTGTTTACGGCCATAAAGGGCTAGGAAATGTTCAGTACCAACCACCACAATAAAACAAAATAAAATTGTTTAAAAAACAGGGGGCCCACAGGCCGGACCACCTTATAGCCACAGTCAGTTAAGAAAGAGGAAGATCACCACCACCAGGAGAAGGGCCATCACAACCAGGACCAGGGAGAGAAGTCAGAGCAGCATCAGAAGGAGTCGAAGCAGGCTGGTCAGGGCCTTCAGAAGGAACCTTCAAGGAACTCGGAACGTCCTCCCGAGGAGGAGACTCCATTATCGTTTGCCCCCGAGTCTTCAACTCGGAGTCAGTTTCAGGTCGAGGAGGGGAGACAATCACACCATTCACTACGATCTTGTCGGGATCTAATGGAGAGAGGTCCAAGTCGGGAGCAATAACTCCGACTTGTTCCTTAAAGATCCTCCATGCCTCCTCTGCCCCTTCAGCAATTGAATCCTCCAAGTCCTGATAAGCGTCCCGACACCCAGAGAGCTCCTTTTTCAAATCCAAATTCTCCCCAAAAAGCTTAATGTAATTCTGCTCCGCCTTCTCCTTAAGGCCCTCCGCCATAGCACACTGGCCCATCAACTTCTTCTCCCTCTCTCGAATCCGATCATTCTCATTTAACTTGGTAACCTCCTCCCTCAAATTCTTCTCCTCCTCTTGGTATAAAGAAATTCTCCCCTCAAGCTCCTCAACCCTTTGGGGAGAATCCAAAGAACTAAGGGGAGTACGTTCAAAAATATCCAGGAGCTTCGTACACACCCCAGCCGCCTGGATGCTTTCCTGAACTATAACATTCAGATGGTTTCGAACCATAGCATCATCCATATTAATGGATGAATGAGGAAAAATATAGTTTCGGACAAATTGGGGACCATCGAATGTAACATTGGAAGAAGAGCCAGAAGTCTTTCGCTTCTTCTTCTCGGGTTCAGGGGAAGGTCGGGACGGAGGGGGAGGAGAAGGAAGAGAGGAAGTGGAGGAAGAGGATACCGTGATAGGACAGGAGGAAGTCCCCAAATTATGAGGAGGAGGAGGAGGAGGAGGAAGATCGCCAGTGGCCCTTGCAGCGTCCACCCGCGCCCGAGATCTTTTCTTGGCATCCTGAACTTTTTGATAAGAGGAGGCAGGAGCTTTCTTCACCATTTCTGAAAAAGAAGGCAAAAAATCAATTTACAAAGAAAGAAGAATTCCATAGTCAAAAATAGTTAAAATAAGTCGGAGCAAATCAAGAAACAATCATATCTACTTAATTGAGTCTGTACAAAGATCAGAGACCCCTGGAGGAACTTTTTTGTATCAAGATAAAGGGCTCTTCCCCAAACTTCTCGGAAGAACCCCACAATAGCCTCCTCTACCTCGTCCAGATCGTCCAGACTATATTTTTCCACAGAAGAGGCTTCCGACCAGTACAGGGGGAAGCAAGGAACATAATTTTCATCCAGGAAAAAGGGGTGGTGACCCTCTACAACTTGAACTTTAAAAAAAGAAATTTTTGAAGTCATGAAAAGACTCATCAAAAAGGTTGAACACTCTCCGGCCTTGAATAGCTCGGAAGGACACCCACTGTTGTTTATTGTTTTGCCCACTAAAGGGTTTGGTCATATGAAAAAGATAAAAGAAAATCCTCAAAGAGGTCGAAAAATCTAAGGCCTGACTGATAAGTTGGTAAACCTTCAAGAAACCCCAAGAGTTGGGATGGAGTTGAGTAGGAGCGACACGGCAGTGGTGCAGGGTGGAAATCTCAAACGCAGAAAAGGGTAGAAAAACTCCCAGTCGAGTAAAAAGACTCTCATACATAAAAAGAAATGAGGGTCTTCATCAGAAGCCCTCCCAAAACAAACCCGGTCTTCTGGACCCGAGGCAATCAATTCATACTTTGGCTCATCCTCATCGAGAACACAAATTCTATGATGAGTACGAAGATCAGTAACGTAATTAGCATCTACAAGAGGTTCCTCCCCAAGGACCGTGACATCCACCCAATGGAAAAGAGATCCTAAGAAAGACATCTTTTTCTAAAAAAGGGGTGACAAATCCTACAAAGAGAAAAGGAAAAAGAATAAAAAATAGAGCCTCTAAAAAGCCTAATATAAACTTCTCAGGCAAACAGAGTCACTGGACCTATTACAGCCAACACTCCTCTCAAAAAACATGCAAACTAAAAGCATTCGCAAAAAAGAGAGAAGAGAAAAGAACTAACCTTTGCTTGAAAGGGGGCAGAGGCAGCAATGGCTTGAGAAGCCCCTTTGAGCAGAAGAAGTCCCTCTCGAATAAAGTGTGCAAATGCGAAGGTTTTCAGAAACGAAATAAAGAGAGGGAAAGTATTTATAAACACGTTAGGGGCATAATGGTAAAAACGAAGGCATTCATTAAAGAGGTGCGCCGTTACCAATGTAATTGTTTCCTATGCGTAAATACGCAAGTCCCTAACAGACACGACGTTTGATTAGACGCGAATGTTGGGAAATTTTTGAAACACGTCGGTTCCGAAAAATCACGTCGGTTCCTCAACAGGTCGGTTATAAGCCCGAGTCAAAATACTCGAGCCCAACTCTTCACTGGGATTGCGCTCAAGTAGGGGCACTGTTCATACCCTGGCCCAATACTAAGGTCCAGATCCAAATAAGAGGCCCAATCCAAAGATTGGCCCTCACTCGACACCGACCTTCTCTTAAGAAGTCGGTCTCAACAACGACTTGGTCCAAAGAAGTTGGGGACGAAGATTACTTGGCAGATAACACTCATTCAGATAAGTAGCCGCCCCTAAAATCTCTCGACCCACTTTCAGGAGCCATATCTCAACTTCCATAAGATAAAGGGACGGTTATCCTCCTTAAAAGGTAGAACTACATCAACGGTGGTTTTTGGTTCACCACTATAAATACATTGACACCCCTCAGGTATCTCTAAGTCCCAATAATCTCTAAACCTGCTTACACCCTTGCTGACTTAGACATCGGAGTGTCTTTGCAAGTACCACCCCCCATTTTCTCACGCATACAAGTCGGATGGAAGCCCCCAAACGCAAACCTGCTCGGAAGCTTCCCTCCTCAGACGATTGGATCAACCAGTAATGGCGGGCAATTCACCAGAAGATGGTCATACGGCGTCCGATTCTGAGCAAGAAAATCTAGACGTTGGAAACAATGAGGCGAACGTGGCCACCCACTAAGGTGGCGCCGATCAGAATAGAGAGGGTACTTCTGGATTGAAAGACCCAAAAGCAAACTTTTCTGATGGGCGCGAGTCCGGAAAAGAAGGACAAACCCATGCAACCGACTTCATGGGACTATTCCACGGCCACCAAGGGCGTTTGGAGCAACTAGAACAAGAGTTAGAACGACAGCGAGAGGCGGAGAGAAACTTGAAGAATGAGATAGAGCGACGAAAGGAGCTAGAAGAAAAGCTCTTAAGGCTAGAATCCGCTCTCAAAAATCGGAATTACCGCAATGACCGAGAAGATTCCCCGTATTTTAAAATTTTTTTATAAAATCATTTTTATATTAAATTAGTTATTTTTTTATTAAATATTTTTTTATAAAACCATTTGTTTTAAATTACTGTTTTTTTATTTTAAAAACGATTTCTTATAAATACGTTTTTTTATTTAAAAAAAAACTTTTTACCTATTTCAATTATAATCAATTGTGTTTTTTAAATTTTATCTAATTTTTCCTCTAAAAAAATTTCAATATTTTCTTCCTTTACATGTAAAATATTTATCTCCTCTCTCTTCACAGTAAAATCATAGAGCGTCCCCTCCCTTCACTTTAAAACAGAATTAATAACATAACTAAAAATATTAAAATAATTTAAATATAATTTAAAAATAAAAAATTAATTTAAAATGTT
>NC_029789.2:145053362-145053798 GCF_000816755.2 Arachis ipaensis | reverse complement strand
TCTCCCAGGCAATAATTAAACCAAAAAATTTTGAAGTTAATATATGGCGGTTAAGCGGTGTATCCATAGCACACAAGTTCTCTTTCTAATTTCCTTTGTTTTCAAATATAATAATATTTCCAGATTTTGTCTTCATATTCAACGCCAAATCTTTCCATTAATCTTTAACTGTCATTTTATGCATGAGTCTATCTGCCATCTTTATATTCTTTTCAATGCCAATCCGAATCATTATTATTCTAGTGACACTTTTTCTTTCTTTTCTTTATCAATAAATCTATTGATCATTATTGCATGCATGTAATATATAAATAAAGGTGTAAATGAGCTTATAAATTTTGTATTTGAATTTAATTATTATAAAAGCAATTAATAAAATTTAGCATCACCCTTAAATAACTAATTATACAAACAAAATTAGTGTATATATCTTTGT
>NC_029789.2:145049180-145053334 GCF_000816755.2 Arachis ipaensis | reverse complement strand
AAAATTATTATATATCATATTATCATATTTTTTAAATAAATAATTTGAATATTTTATTTACAAATATAGGTAATTTATAGAGTATTTATTGATTTGTTTTTTTTATTTATCTCGTTTACCATGTAAACGATTTGAGATTGATCATATCTTGTTTACACTAAGTCACGTTTGTTGTTATATGTATCACGTTTGCATACGTATTGTAAAACGGAATTTATCTCATTTACAGTGTGAACGAGATCGATATGGACAATCTCAAATCGTTTATACTGTAAACGAGAGAAGTAAGATCTGTACCTGTATAAAAAAGTCGTTTACAACGTGACAGTTGTCACTTGCTTTCTCTCATTTTTTTGCTTCCTTTCTCTGGACATTTTTGTCGATATTATATATTGACGTACTCAGGCATTATGGCGGGTGCAAATGCACAAGATGACATCAACCACCTAAATGTGACGTGGTATATCGCTGGAGCAATCTACTTCTAGGTTAGTATTATTATTTTCTTGTTTTAGTTAAATAAGCATATAGTTATAGTTAGCGTACTTTTATAAATTTAGAATGTCATTTAACTAATAATTCATCATCACTAATAATCAAAACAGTCATGCAAATGTTCAATAGAGGTGAGAAAAGAAAGAAAACAGTGAATGAGAGAAGAGAGATTCCATAGAAGCCACAAACCTTCGGCGTCCAATAATTTTTTTTGTGATTCATAACTCCAATAAAAAATATAATCCGAAAAAGTGTTCGTATCCTCCTTCTTTATGCGTTCGCGTTATTTTTGTTCGGTACAAGTTAACGATGATGTAGCTCATCTTTTCCTTGAATTCGGCTAATTGAAATTCGAAGAGGCACATATGACTTCTGACGTTTTTTTCTTTAGCAGTTCTGTCAGAAAACTTCTCCAAAATTTTTGTTGATTCTGATTTCGTACGAAGGTAGGGGACTTCATGTTGAAATTAACTGTTTTAATTTATAAATGCCATGAAAGTCTAGTGGATATTTGTAAATAATTTATGATTGTTTGGAATGACCGAACGATAAGTTTGAATTGCATTTGTGACTGAATGTGATGAATATGTATTTGATTTCTTGATTGTTTAGGAATGTTGAGAATTCTTATTTTTGAGTTGGAAAGTCGGTTTGATTTGTTGGTATTGAACTAAAATTTGAAAATGATTTCTGATTTTGGAAATGTTTGAAAAGAGGTTGAGAATGGTTCGGTTGGGACCCGAAAAGAGTGGTAAAGTTCGAATTTTAGGGGAGATGCTGTCAAAATTTTATTATGAAACTTAAGACTTTATTTGAAATATTTAGAAAAAGGTTGGACTTGAGAAATTGTATTATTTGGCTTTTGATTTATTAAAAAAAAGATTTATGTTTGGGTTTGATTTATTAAGAAAGACTTTATGTTTTGAGTTTGATTGTCGTCCTCCCTAAAGTCTCAAGACCCTGCCGTGAGATTTATTTAATAAATGATTCTTTTAAAGAGGTTTAAATCTGAAATGATTTTGAAGTTGGGTTGAAAAAATCATGGTTAAGAAAGAACTGGTTTTTGTATGAAAGAAGAACTTGTTGTAAGTAAAGTGGTTTCAGAGGTTTGGAAAGGTTATAAAGAGAGGTGTTGGTTTTAAATAAAAATAACTTGAATCCGGTTTATTAAGTAAAGGAACCTCTGCCATAGAAGAGTAGAGAGTAGTGACTGAAAAGATACTGAGTGTTGTTGAGCCTTAGTGCCAAGTGTCTAGTGAGGACGGCGATACGTAATGCTCACTTGACACAATAGAGATGGCTCAGTGAGGATGGCGATACGTAACGCTCACTAGAGGCCGTGTGCTTTATGTGTGAATGATTGTGTGGGGATGCCCGTATGTATGGAATGGCTTCCAGGAGAAAGTGGCACATGCTTCAGCTGGAGAATCAGCGCCTGCAAGAAGTAGAAACTTGCAGAGGTTATGCCGCTAGAATGCCTTATTTGACTTGTGAGTCGGATTGCGTCGAGTGCAGGTCGAAACTGACAAATGAACTCATTACCTGCGATAAGACTAGACATGCATCACCATTGTTTGCACATTTGCATTTGATTGTGTTTGCTTATCTTGTCTCTCTGTGATTGTGGTGTTTGTCTTATTGTTATTTGTTTATGTGTTGATCTATTTCCTGTGCTATTAGTTTGTGTATTGAGGTGACTGAGAACTGAGGTTGTGATTGAGATTTGTCTTAAGTTAGGAAATTTAAAGAAGGTAATTAATTATATAAAGTAATAGTAAAAAGTATTTTCAAAAGGTTTGATAAAAATATAGTTTTATTGAGTAAAGTTAATTATTTGTATTTTATTTCATTACTCTTACAGCATTCCCATTCCTTACTGAGAACGCGTGGTTTGTCCTCACCCAAAATCTTCCACCCTTTCAGTGACACAAGTTCGAAGACCCAGTTTGAAGTTGCGGGTGATTATTAGTCTTATTTGAGTTAAGTTTATTTGTTGAGTCGCTTTTCTAGAATTCCCTCGCTTTGTTAGTTGAGATTTTATTTTATAGAGAGGGATAAGAGTTGTATCTAAGTTTCATTTGAATTCTTCTGTATGATATTTATTATTCGTACTAACTATGTGACTAGTATTGCTTGGAGATCTTTGATATATGATTTTAATTAATAGAAACAAAACTTTTTTGTTTTTTCTTAAAAATTGAGACGCGAAATCGAACTAAAGACTCAGTATTAAATAGTAAATACGAAAAACAGGTCAGTAGCGCCTCACTTTTGGTACGTTCATGACGTGCTGAAAGTTAGGTTGTTACATTTCGCAATCCCCTGATTACTGCATTTGTGGAGTGTTGGTGTCTAGAGACTCACACTTTCCACCTGCCTTATGGGTGAGTGCACCAACACCATATAGAATGTTGCATACCACCTTGGGTTACGCACGCACGGAGAAATAGTAGATGGGTGATTGCGTGACTTCTAGATATGGTACCAGCACCTGACCTGAGAGTGGGTAGAGGAGCTCCTCAGTGTCAGGCCTCCTCATACTCAATAGCAGGGGGCACAGAGGAAGGAACCATTTTCCATCAAATATAACTTCAGTATCACTGTTTCTCATATGACAATTGGGATACATACTTACAATAACATATTCACTAACACTTGCCATTTTGACTAAATTTATTAAAGAAATGGAGGAGAAGAATAAGTGAAATATTTGTAGAGAATACCAATGGTTGCAGATCCTTTTATAGCTGCTTGAAATGTATCGTACTTTATATTGTTTATAGTACAAACGAGTTAACTTCATTAATATCTCATTTATACTTTTAACGAATTGATGTTGACTGTACATGTTGATTGCTCTATTCCATGTTGTTAATGTTGCAAGTGTGAGGAGTGTATGAAGTTAGTCCTACATCAAAGAAAGTAAGGAAGAGTGAAGAATTCATAAGATAAGAGACCCATGAACTTACTACCTTAAAGTTTTGATTTAGATGTGGTGTTTTCGCATCTTTTGTTATCTCATTTGATTCCTCCCAAAAATCCTCCTGGTGGTCGAGAGCTCCCCACAGCGACCCAACAAGTGGTATCAGAACCGATGGTTAATCGGTCTGGTGGTCTTAAGGGGTATTCAAGATGAAGTATCGAAAGTCCTCCCGGCAAAGGTGGTCCGGGCGGTGTGTCCCGCGGTGTTTTACGGCAGTGTGATGGACGAATACTCATATGTGGTGGAGAACTCAGAGAGGAGTTGATGCTTGATGTGGAGGCTCACACTTGAGGGGTAGATTGTTAATGTTGCAAGTGTGAGGAGTGTATGAAGTTAGTCCCACATCAAAGAAAGCAAAGAAGAGTGAGGAATTCATAAGATGAACTTACTACCTTAAGATTTTGAGTTTGATGTGGTGTCTTCTCATCTTATGTTATCTTACTTAATTCCTCCCAGAAATCTCCCTGGTGGTCGAGAACTCCCTACATCGACCTCACACGTGATACGTGCAATGACAAACATGACTTATCTCGATTACTGTAAACGAAATAAGTAAAATAATACAAATCGATAAATACCCTACAAATGATCTACATTCATAAATAAAATATTTAAATTATTTATTTAAAAAATCCCATATTATCATATTACTAATACTTTTTAACTTAATTACTTG
>NC_029789.2:145048429-145049068 GCF_000816755.2 Arachis ipaensis | reverse complement strand
TTCAAATGTAATTAGCATTTGGATTGACGAAATCACGAAAACAATTCGAGATTGGAACATTATGAATGCAATGCATTGTAAATAGTTGTGTAAAGGATAATTTCAATTGCAAGGACAAAAAAAATTGAGTAAGAACACCCATTATATAATTAAAAAATAAGGTTGAATTCATAAAAAAATAGCAAAATTATTATTTATACCTTTAAAATTATCAATTTCGATTAAAAGAAGAAAAATATATTATCATTATATAAAATAGTTAAGGAATAAAAGAAAAGAAAAAAACAAAAAAACAAAATACTATTGTTCAATTAAAAATCGAGCTCTTTCTTAAAAAATTAACTATTATCCACATTTTATTAGCTTGGTCATAATATCTGAATAAATTTAACTATCCTTCAATAAAATAGAATTCACTATCCCTTCATTTGAACTTTTATTTTCATGTAATTAGAATTCAGATCAATAAATGATACAACTCAATGTGATAATTAATGATTAAGCTAAGATTAGATAAAAAAAAAATTAGTAAGAATAATCATCAAATTATCAAAGAATAAGAGAATGATTGCATTAATAAAAGATTATAAAAAATTTGTAATTTTACCTTAAAAAATTCACTTCGATAAAAAATGAAGA
>NC_029789.2:145047720-145048315 GCF_000816755.2 Arachis ipaensis | reverse complement strand
ACACTTCTTCTATGAAATAGTAAAAAAAAGAATAACAAATTAAAAAATTAAACAAAATATTTTAATTTTAAAACTTAGACTCAGAGATGATAAAAAACACTATATATAATCGTATGAAATTAATTATGAGAATATTTAATAATATATGTGTTATTAATATACACATGCATATCAAAGTTATAAATATAAATATCATATAAATGTATGATTGGCAATTAAATTAGAATGATTGACGATTAGTATAATTATTCATCAAACGTTAATTTTTATATAACTATAAAAAAATAATTTTCTAAAATAAAATAAATTGAGAAGATAGAGATCAGAATTGAATCAATTCAATTACATACTGATTCTAAATAAAACTTGGTTCGAAACGATAAAAGCAGTGTGCGGTTTGAAAGACATAATTAAATTAACTGTAAATTCTTCTATCTACTATTTTTTCGAGTATATGAAAATGGAAGTACTCTTGGCTTGACATCGCTTGTTTGTATGTATACTGATACCAAAACACACCACATCAATATTCTTGACGCTAAAATATAACCTGTTATAGAATAATATAATAATATTAAATTAAAATTAAAATTAA
>NC_029789.2:145046669-145047686 GCF_000816755.2 Arachis ipaensis | reverse complement strand
AATATACTTTATAAAAAGAAGAAATTAATTAGGTTATTTTTTAAGTATAATACGGCTAGTTAGAATTGAGAGTTAACTTGTATGAATTAGCTTGAGAGATATTATATTTAATTAATCTGTTACACTAAAACTAAATATGGTTAATTAGTTCAAATAAAAATGACAATAAAATAATTGTAGTAAGCACAAAAAAATAAATTCGTCTGTTTAAATAAATATTGGAAGATTTAAATAATGTCTTGTGTATGTAGTAATTTATTGGCCAATAATAAATTTTTAAATAAAATTTAAATTCGTAACAAATTAATTTTTGACATGACATATTGAGAGATACTTCATAAAAAAATAAAAAATAAAAAGCACAAAAATAGTAGATGTCAAATTGACTATGACTAATACCTTAAAATGGGTAAAGACGCATATTAACAGCTCATCACTTACTCTAATCAAATATGACCTAATTAAACTATTTAGTAAACTATATATGCTTACATCTATGTACTACTTTTCCTCTTACCACATGTTTTAGCCCATTTTTTCCCTTTACATATCTTTAGCACATTTTATTCATGTTTTACCTCAAACAGGGTGTATATGGAGAATTTACGCAGACATAAATAGAATTTTTTTTATTTTCATCTTTTTGTGGTAGCTAATATATAGGGCAGGCAGACTCTATCTCAAACAAATCAGACAAAAATAATGAATAGTACCATTATGGCACATGTATTATATTTAAATGAAATAAAATTTAAATGCGTTTATCTTTGTACCGAATATATCAAATTTGTTTATTTATTTAATTCTTGTATTCCTCTGTTGCTTAAACTTAGATATTGCGATATTTCATCGTACTAAGTCTAAATGTGATTGCAAGAATGTCTATACGGAACTCGGTGAAGGGAAATTTTATTTTTCTAATTGATGTGCTACTATTTTTTGAATGCATTACTAAAGTGCGAGTAATAATTGAGAATATCATATTAATCTTTTAATTATCTTCATAACTTTTAAATA
>NC_029789.2:145045197-145046566 GCF_000816755.2 Arachis ipaensis | reverse complement strand
CGGAGGGAGAAAGGGAGAAGGAAAGATGAGCGGGTGTTCATCACAACCCCTTCTTCTCATAGACATCTCCAGAAGAGAGAAAAAGAGAAGTAGAAACTCAGAGAGAAGGAAGCCTCACAGCACCGCGATTCAGCTTTCGCTTTTGCAGCGCTGCAACTCCCCCTCGCCAGCACCACGACTCACTCTCGCAACAATGCGCCTGGCCCTCGCCCTCCTCGTGTTCCTCGTCATCGTCGGGGAGGTGATGGTGGTGGTGGTGTTGTTGTTACTGACTTCGCTGCCACTTCGCATCCTCGTCGCTACACTTCGCCGATTTTGCTTCGGCTTCTGCTTCCAATTCGGCTTTTGCTTCTACTTCTGATTCTGCTTCTACGTCTACTTCTGCTCTTGTTTTTGCTTCTGTTATTTTTTTATTTCACTGTTGTTATATGTTGATTTTGTTGTTGAATTTGTTGTTGTTGTTTTTGAATTTGAATAATGTGTTATTGTTGGTGTTGAATATTGTGTTTTTGAATATGATTATTGGTATTTAGTGGGAGTAAGGGAGATGGTGGTGGTAGTAAATGTGGTGGTGGTGGAGGGTATTTTTGTCTGTAAAAGGTCAAAAAGACGATTATAATATCAAAAATAATGTTGTGGACGATTTTAAATCCAAAATAATGTTGGAGACGAATTTGATTTTTACCCTAAATCTTAGACCAAAATAATATTTATCCCAAATTTATTTGTTTTCTCTTGTAACCATGGATCTTTTTTGTCCTTTTTGGTATTGTAGCTTGTAAACCAATAAGCTTCTATTTACATGTTTGCCCAAAAACATTTGTAACTGAAAAAACATCATAAGGCCTAATTTTTTTGGTATAGTCCAATTAAGGCCCAGTACAAAGTCCAAATATTAGGTTTTCGTCTTTTATTTGGGCTTCGGTTTAGTAGGCTTAAACAAAAAATAGGCTAAGCTTAACTCACCATAAATAGGCCGGGTCAGTTCTCTGGCCCAAGGCCATGTCCAAAAACAACTTCACCATATATAGGTTTCCGAAGTCCTAAGCCAGCGGCAAACCCTTAAATGGAGCTCAGTACCGCGACGGATTAGTCCTTGACCTGCCGGGTTGGGGGATACCGTGGAAACCAAAAAAAAGAAAGGGAAAAATGTCAAAACATACACACAGCCAATATTCAATCTATGGGGATTATTGTCAAACTTAAATTCTATCTTTCTTGAAAACCAATTGCATTGATTGTGAGAGATTAATTGGATAATAATAAATTAATAATAATGCATTAGATCCAATATTTTTCTTTTATATATTGTCAGTAGTTAGATACTTAGATACACAATCCTTGCTTCTCACTTATGATCAACTCTACT
>NC_029789.2:145037164-145045167 GCF_000816755.2 Arachis ipaensis | reverse complement strand
TGTTAAAATTAAAATAGATATATATTATTAATCAGTCATATACACATTAAAATATAAAATATATATTAAAAATAAGTTAAACTACACATATATTTATACATAAATATACGATAATTAATTTTAATGTGCATATAATATTTTTTATTATCAATAATAATTAAGGAGTTATATAAATCTTTCAACCATTATAAAAGCTAGTTGATCTTGACTAATTAAGTATCTTAGTTACATATTACAAAACATGCATGTTATATTCATATATAGCTAGCCATGACAATTGACATATAAACAAATCATATTATATCCACAGTTGAATAATAATGAAGCAGATGCTTTCCTTTAATTAGAATTAAATGTAAACTAACCTCTCTCTACAACTGATGTGGAGATGGACAAGACAAATGTTAAACATCTCAATCAAATTAAATATCACTCTTTCTTTAATTTCTACAAGCAGGTTACTAGCTACTTACTAAAATCTATCTCAATTCTCAACTACACTTCTCTTCTCTTTTATCTTCCTTTCTCTTATCTAAAGAAGTTTTGGGACCACTAAATGATGTTATGACTAAACGAACCTTTCTTTTTCTCACCCCTCCTTTGCATTCATGCATCACATGGAATATAATAATATCTAAAATCTTCTCCATTTTTCTTATTAACTACACACCCATATATATCTACCCTTATGAAATGATTCAGTAAAAAGTCATATATATATATTATTGGATCAGTAATCAAAATGTCACCTTCCTAGCTAGAACTACTGTATAATAATTACAGTAGTTTGCTTCAATAATTAAAATAGCTAGTCTCTATTCAACCAAAAAAAAAAGTACTACGACTTTTTCATGTTCTGGCTAACGAGCAAGTAGTTAGGCATACATATTGTGTCAATTCTCTAGCTATCAAATATTAATTTATTTATTTGTATATTCATTATTCATTTAATATTAAATTACTTATATGCTAAGAAAATTCCAATCATCAATCATAATTCATAACTACTTGGGCTTCAGTATGACCTTTGCCTTTACTAGCTTCTTTGCCATACCTAACTCATTACATACATGAGGCAAATGTGGTTGCCCTTCAATTGCAACTAACCCTATACATACCTATATATGGTGTTTATTACAATAATTTAACAAGTGTTTTTCACTCAAAATATACCCATATATAAAAAGTAAAATATAAATTACAAAAAAAATGTGTATGAAATAAAATGATACATATATATTATAATAATAATTTTATCAACAACACCAAACAAAAATTCATGACATTTTGCTCTCATCACCATTACATATCTGATAATAAGCAGAGACACTAAAATGTGAATATAGCAGAGACATAAAACAGATAAAATATAAATAAACATATTATATTTTAAAATATTAATTAGTATATTTTGCATCTTTTTTATACAAAAATACTCAACAATTTAATTTATCTTTTTTTTTCTTTTGTTGTCATTCTCAATTTTTTGTAACTACATTTTTTAAAAATTTTGTGTAAAAAAATAAAAATAAATTAAAATTTTTTATAATTTATTTTATTTTATATTTAATTTATTATTAAATAAAATATAAAATACTAATTTTTATATTTCAATTTTTTATATCTTATTCTCTTCATGTTCTCCAAACCAATTATGCATAATATTCCTTCTTCTATATCTATCATTTATATGTGGTTGTAACACTTAACCAATTCTCGAGTCCCAACTCCTTCCAACCCTAGTTAATTACTTGAAGAACAAATTAAAATAAAAGCCTTCATACGAAGGAAAGTACGGAATTTCAAATGAAAGTGATAAGGCTATTGGTTCATTCATCAAAACAACTCGTATATTAATTGGTTCATTATATTGGCCTCACGTGGATAGCCCTCTTCTCAATCAATCCTCATCTTTCAACGATAACTGCTACATACATTTGCATACCCATAAAATAAACTAGATTAAAAAAAAAAAGAAAAAGAATGTTGGTTAATAAATATTTTATGTTCAAAATGTTATTTATTTATTTATTTTAACTAATCTATAATTTTATTTCTATTGTTATGTTATCGTTGACTTTTTAAGATATTGCTAAGACTTGTTATGTTATTGTTGATTATTTAAAATTTGATGTTGAAATTTGTTATATATATATATTTAATTTTTTTATTTAAAAAACTGCAAATCCAAACCGATCCAAACCGTTTGTAATTGGATCAGATCGGATCGAATTTCCAAAAAAAGTTCATCCAATCCAAATTGCACCACACATAAAGTATTCGGATTGAATGACTTTTTTCCTTAAAACCGAACAAAATCGCATCGTGAACACTCCTAATGTCAGTCATAACTACCATACCATGCATGTTGATATTACACGGCACAATATTAGTACATATAGATTTATGAATTATGAATAATTATGTTAATTAGAAAGAGTAAAATGTGAACGGAGGATGGGACAGATAGAGTCATACAGATATGCTTACTGAAAGAGGGGGCGCACATACACACAGTATTATTGTTATATAGACGGATTAAAAAATATATATTAATAATAACACATGCCTTGAGTTAAATGGGGGTCGGTTTTGGCATTAAATGTTAGCTACCAACAACTAGCTGTATCCATTAATTGCTCCATAAAATGGCTCAACCTTCAGCACCTCATCATCTTCCTCTCTCTCTCTCTCTAGTTAATTATAGTGGTTCATTCATATTCATATTCATATTTGCATACCATAAACTAAACCCTTTTTGCATGGGACATCATCTCTCTTAAACCCTTCATCGCTTCCTACTCAGTCAAAGCTTCTCAACACACACAACTTTCTCATTCACCCTCACAAAACTCATGTTACTCCTTTTAGGTCTATAAACATAAACATACACTTGTAATTACCCTTTTATCCTTTTCTTTTGCTTCTATATTATATGCAGTTTCTGATCAATCGAAAGTAACTAGTGAAGTGGTTATGGAGATAGAGGCAAGTAAACCTTCGGGGAATAATAATAATAATAACAATGGAGGAGGGGTGGTTCCGGCGTTGAGTCCTCTGAGTGAGACTCTTTGGAGGGAGAAGACGGACACGGAGTTCATCGGAGACGTATCGGCCAGGCTGACGTGGAAGGATCTGACGGTTATGGTCACTCTGTGTCTCTATTTCTTCCGTGCATATTAGTGTGCATGTGTATTTAGAATAGAGCATAATAACAAAATGACTTTGTTTTTCTATTTTATATTTCAATCTTAATTTATTATTTTAATTTTTTAAATATTAGAAAAATGAATTAAAATACTAATCATTACCCATATACTTTAATTATTACACGGCAAATACTCAATTGTATCTATCTTTGTATTAAGTTATTAATTGAGAATCTTTAAATTATTACCGTAACCAAAAACAGGCTTGTTTCGTTAGTCTTACTACTAATCATAAGTAATAATACTTGTCTTTTATCATTTTTTATGGTTTAGATTTTGTTAGGTATTGAACTTTGAGATGAACTTTTTGTTAGATTTAATCCATATCTATGTACATACCTAATAACCAACCAGCATATAATAAATTTTGACATGTGAGTTGGGTTAATTAGTTGGAACTTTATTAATTATTATTTTAACTTGGAATGATTAGGCTTACGTGACACAAGATGACAACTTAATTGGGACCCTAACAGTAAGAGAGACGATATCATATTCAGCAAGGCTGCGGTTGCCAGATAAGATGGCAAGGTCGGACAAAAGGGCATTGGTTGAGAGCACGATAGTGGCGATGGGGCTTCAAGATTGTGCTGACACAGTGATAGGGAACTGGCACCTGCGTGGGATCAGTGGTGGGGAGAAGAGAAGGGTTAGCATTGCATTGGAAATATTGATGAGGCCTAGGTTGCTCTTCCTTGATGAACCTACTAGTGGCTTAGACAGGTAGTTGGATTTCACTTTAACTGCATTTATTTTCTTTGTCCATCTGTCTATTTCTTCCTTCACAACTATTTTATGCTACAAATAATATAAATATACTTTATTTTTAAACATAAAATTACTCATCAATTCCATCACTCATATAAAAATATTGTAATTATATGTGCTTTTTATCAAGCTGGAAAAAATATTGTAATTATAACACTTAATATGTGGTCTATGTCTCTTTGAATACTAAAGCTTTAATTTGCAGTTAACTAGAGGGTTTGTTGGGAGGTTTAGGATGGGGAGATAATTAATGTAGTTGGGTTGACTAAGATACACTCCTGTAAGAGTTGAACTGGAAAGCATCAGGACAAAAACTATTATTTAATATATATAGTGAAAAATAAAAAATAGATACTCATTAGGAAGATGTAGTTGAAGATCCGTAGCCACTACTTTATTTCGTATTCTTCTTGTCCTGTTTCTATATTAGGTTATTTATTTAAACACAGGATTTCCTATTCTTGCAGAAAAGATAAAGTTGATGCAATAAATAATTAAAGGCTCATTTTAATATTTTTCTACATCATCATATCATCTATTATATATATGAAGTCACGATTAAATAGGCACATATGACATATTATAAATTCGTAAAATTGACCTTTGTCAACTAAATCATCTAACACTACTACAATGATTTCTATGGGTTTATTAATTTAGTATCTGTATTTAGTATTTATTTATATTTTTATAACCACAAAGCCATGATAATATTAAGTGGAAAAAATAAAAAATTAATTTTTAGTTAGCCAATATCAATTAATTTTAATATTTAAATTAATAATTCAAAATTTAAGATTAAAAATTTATGATTTAGAATTTAGATTTAGGATAAACAAAATAATTTAAAAAAATAATATTAAATGAAAAAAAGGTTCATTATTTAATATTACTCTAATTTATTTTCCACCTTCTTGATGAGACACAACAGTAGTTGTAAGATAAATTAAAAAGCAGAGTCTTTGTTGGTTACGATAGTTATACGATTTTAATAACAAAATTAGATTACACTTTTTACTTTATATGATTAAAAAGTAAATTATACTTTTACATTTTCACAATACTTTTTACTTTATTTTTTAAATTAAAAAATATTATCAAATATTTAAGAAACCCCAGATAAATTTTGACAATATTTTTTAAATGTTGATAAAAGTTGTATAGCCACATTAATTATAGACATAGTAGCATGCATAAAAAAAAAAGTCTGTATGTGCTGAATTCATATGTTCTCTGTTTTGATTTTCTCTTCTAATTTTGTATAGATTTTCTTATCCCAATTAAAACTTTACATGTGTTGTTGTTTTTGCAGTGCTTCGGCTTTCTTTGTGACTCAGACACTGCGTGCATTGGCAAGAGATGGAAGAACAGTAATAGCTTCCATTCATCAACCAAGCAGTGAAGTGTTTGAACTCTTTGATCAATTGTACTTGCTCTCTGGTGGCAAAACTGTTTACTTTGGCCAAGCTTCTGAGGCATATGAGGTACCAATCTACCAATAATAATAATACTATTTCTAAATTCTTAAAATTATTCATTTTTATGTGATTGATTCTGAGCATTATTATGCTGCATGCTTTCAACAGTTCTTTGCACAAGCTGGTTTTCCATGCCCTGCATTGAGGAATCCATCAGATCATTTCCTTAGATGCATCAACTCTGACTTTGACAAAGTCAAATCAACTCTTAAAGGGTCCATGAAACTCAGGGTACTATTATTCTACTCATCTTTATGCATGTCATAATCTTGACTATTGCAACATTTTAGTTTCATTCTTTTTAAGATTGTGGTTATGATCAGTCCCTATTTATGACAATTATGAATTTATATATGTTCCTTTGCTAAAATGTTTTAACTTTGTTATCTCAGTTTGAGGGAAGTGATGATCCCTTGGATAAGATCACTACTGCTGAAGCTATCAGGACTCTTATTGATTACTACCGCACTTCTCAGCATTCTTATGCTGCAATACAGAAAGTGGATGAGATATCCAAAGTTGTAAGTACAGAAAGTACATAAATTTTGTTTTTAAAACAGTATCCAAACACAGCCTTATTGCTATTGATATCAACTGCACCAAACTTAGCACTATGCAAATGAGTAATCTTTTTTTTTTCTTCATAATTTTCTGCAGAAAGGAACAGTGCTTGACGCAGGAGGAAGCCAAGCTAGCTTCTTAATGCAGTCTTACACTTTAACAAAGCGCTCCTTCATCAACATGTCTAGGGACTTTGGTTACTATTGGCTTAGGCTTGTGATCTACATTGTGGTCACTATCTGCATTGGAACCATTTATTTGAACGTGGGAACAGGCTACAATTCAATTCTGGTACTTGGTTTCTTTAGATTTGAAGCAAATTCAAAGTTGGTTGCGGTGAATAAATGATGCATGTGGATTTTAGTTTGGCAAGAAAGTTGATTTAACTACCTATGTTATTGTTTTTCTTAGGCTAGAGGCTCATGTGCATCATTTGTGTTTGGTTTTGTCACATTCATGTCAATTGGTGGATTCCCTTCATTTGTTGAAGACATGAAGGTAAGTCATTAAGCCCTATGTGGTTACTATTTCGCCACAAATATGACCTAATATAATACTCTCTCAGTTTCACAATAATCAGTTGTTTTGACTTTTCTGATACGTTCATGAATCAATGCTTTCCGGTACAAATTGCATCGAGAATTATTGATTCATGATAGTATCAGAAAATGTTAAAACAATTTATCATTGTGGAACGAAGGGAGTAGTACTAAGTAGGTATAATTTTCATAATGTGATTATATATTGTGTGTTAATTACAGGTTTTCCAAAGGGAAAGACTGAATGGGCACTATGGTGTGACTGCATTTGTGATAAGCAACACATTATCTGCAATGCCATTCCTGATATTAATAACTTTTCTGTCTGGAACAATCTGTTACTTCATGGTTAGGCTTCACCCTGGTTTTTGGCATTACCTCTTCTTTGTGCTGTGCCTTTATGCAAGTGTCACAGTTGTTGAGAGCTTAATGATGGCAATAGCTAGCATTGTCCCCAACTTCCTCATGGGCATCATAATTGGAGCAGGGATTCAGGTATGCACATGCACATTCAATCATATCCTCCCTATTAAATAAATCAATGCTCTTCTTATAAAGTTTTAAAAATACTATGCTGACATGACAATTGTATTTTATCTTATATGGAAACGAATCATGTACTTGTTCACTTACTAAACATAGCATTTGCTCAATTAATTTGTTATATAGATTCCATTTAACTAAAACTTATGGATGAATTTTCTTTTTCATGATTGATAAACTACTCTTAGGGAATATTCATGCTGGTGTCTGGCTACTTTAGGCTTCCACATGATATTCCAAAGCCAGTCTGGCGCTATCCAATGTCATACATCAGTTTCCATTTTTGGGCACTACAAGTAAGAAAGTTTGTGACACTTCAATTCTTGTGAATGTCTATTTATTATTTCTCAGTTCAATTTTTTAGACTATTGAAAGCAATGAAAAAACTCTTGCAGGGACAATACCAGAATGATCTAACTGGCTTGATATTCGACAACCAGACGCCGGATCTTCCAAAGATACCGGGCGAATACATCCTAGAGAATGTTTTCCAGATTGATGTGAACAGATCAAAGTGGATAGACCTAAGTGTGATCTTCAGCATGATTATAATCTACCGCATAATTTTCTTCATAATGATCAAGATCAATGAGGATGTGACACCATGGGTTAGAGGGTACATTGCTAGGAGAAGGATGCAGCAGAAGAGTGGAACTCAGAACACAACTATTGCACCTGATGTTCTTGCTCACTCACCATCTCTTAGAGCTTATGTTTCTACTCAAAGAAGAAATGGCACTTCCAAAAGTTGAAAACAAAAAAAAAAGAGTTTGAAATGAACAACGAATGAAATTCTTATGATTTTTATTTATATACATATTTTTATCTTTTATTACAATGTTGACATCCCTCTTGGTTAGAAGAGGGTACTAAAAAAGCTGAAAAGAAATTCGGTGTGTTTATGA
>NC_029789.2:145024593-145037072 GCF_000816755.2 Arachis ipaensis | reverse complement strand
TTTTGAAATTTTTCTGACCTAATTTATGCAATATATATGTATCTGCTGCTATTTTGATAGTGTTGGATTCAATTCTGCAGGAGGAAAATACTACCCTTTTGAATGTCAATTGAGAGGGTGGTGAAATCCATGGTGATAAGAGAAAACAATGGATAGAATGAAACTAGAAAATTATAACTTAGAAAAGGTAATTACAATGAGTCTATACAGCAACTTGGTAACTAAACCTGATTTACAATTTGTAACAAACTCAAAAGGTTCTATCTAAAGTCTCTAACACAGGGCATGGAAAGTTGGAAATGCTTATTGAGCTAACAATAACTTTTTTTTAACAAAAAAAAGAAGAAAAAAATTGTGTCCTAATGGTCAATTTGTCATCATGATGATGGCAAAGCTAATTTTAACAAATGTGAATTTAGTGATGAAACTCTCTAAGTCAAACACTTAACTGGAAGCAGAGTGTGAAAAATTCAAGAGTGATGAACTACAAGGGCACTTTGGTGGAGCAAATTAAATTAACTAGTGATCATACTCCATTGATATTGATTGATACACAAGCTTAATCATTCTTAATTCATGTTGTGGAGTATATATGAAAAATGAGTCATATCAGTCATTCTGTGCCTGTGTATCCAACTTATTTAGATGTTAGACAATCTCATTTATTAGAACAGTAATATTAGGGAGACAATAATTCGAAGTTATCTTATTTAACTTAACATCTATAATTTCATATATGTAACATTCATAATCACACACTTATTACATTTTATCAGATTCTAAGCAAAGTGTACGCTGAAGTTACGATTTTACATAGCAATGCAATAACCTAATTTTAAATCAAGTTTACTTATATGTTATTAAGTACTGCACTTATTAATTATTTCATAGAAAACCCAATTGCACGTTTACAAAGATTCCATAAACGATGAGATGACGATGAATCGAAGATTCCAATTTAAGATTGTGAGAACACACCAAAAATTGGATTGATTGTAGTGAAACCACCATCCACAGCTAGATTATGACCACTGATGTACTTGGACTCATCACTAGCCAAATAAAGTGCAGCTTGTGCTACATCTTCTTCCATCAAATGAATCCCTTTAAGATTGGAATAAACATTTAAACACCCTTCATCATCAAGTTTGAAGAACTCTTTAGCTGCATCATTTGCAATAAAGTAAGGAGACAAGCAATTCACTCTTATCCCAAATTTTCCAAGTTCAGCAGCAGCATTCTTTGTGAGTCCAATTAAGCCATGCTTGGAGCTTGTGTATGCATGAGTTGCAACTCCTCCAATGCTTGAACATACACTTCCCACATTTACAATACTACCCTTTTTCTCTGGGATCATCACTCTAGCTGCATGCTTGATTCCCAAGAAAGGCCCTGTGAGGTTAACTCTAAGAACGCGCTCGAATTCAGACACATCATTATCAAGAATGCTAGGCTTAGCATCATCTATTTGCATAGCATTGTTAACAATTATGTCTAGTTTTTGATACTTTGATATTGCTAAGTTAACTGCATTTTCAACATCATCTTCTTTAGTTACATCACAATGTACATAGGTTGCGAATTGAACTCCTATGGTATCTTGGAGGGCGAGTCCTTGTTGGTCTCGAATGTCGGCAATCACAACCTTGGCGCCATTTTTGCAGAACAGCCTTGCCATGCACTCACCAAGGCCCCTAGCGCCACCGGTAATCAAAACCACCTTTCCTTCAAGTCTAAGCAAAAATTTACAGAGCAGTTCAAATTCTTGAAAAGGAACTATAGCATCACATTTATCAAATTTATATTTCTTTACAATTCATAATTCAATAATGTACCTCAAGTCCTCAATAGCATATATTCAACTAAAGAATGCACAACATTTATTCCAAGGCGGACTCGAACTCGAACTAGATACTTATTTAAGCACGAGTGATTAACTCATTCGGTCAAATTAAATCGGTTAACTATGTTATGAATTTACTTATTATAATAGTTGGATTTAGGACAGTTAAATGGGTTTAGTCGGATTAAACTGCAAAAATTTTTCATTAAATGGATAATCCGTTTACAATTTTCTTGGTCCATTTAATTTTTTTTTGTTTTGTATTTTCAAAAAGATTCAGTTCATTTCTAATTTTTCTTTTTATCCAATTTAAAAACTCAATCCACTGCTAAAAAATAGTTTATATAAATTAGACCCAAAATATTGATTTTTTTTCAAAAAAACAAAAAATAAATATATTAGCGCGTATAACCTGCTAAACTAGCCATAATTAGTCCTAATCTAGAAATTGAGACTAATAATTGAATAAAATCTAAATGGACTTGCCTGTATACTTCTAGGTTTACACAGCCCGGACTTAAATAGGTTGGGTTGTCTCGTTCAACAATCTTAAACCCCTAATTGAATTAATTATGTTACGTGTACATTAAAATTAATTATTAAAATTAATTATAGTATAAAATAAATATTGATATACGAATAGCATTTTTATATGGCTAGTTAGATACACTACAGTGACTAGGCTAGTCTAGAATTCGAGGGCAATATGTTCAACTAAAGTCTTAGCTGTACTTTTTTTTTTGGTTCATGGAGTCTTAGCCGTACTTAACTCTATTTTATAATATGTCATTGGCTCATTGGCTGTGTTATTGTTTTGGGCCTTGACCCATTCCATAAATGAAAAAAAGGTCTATGGACTAAATCAAGCCCATATTATGTTTATGCTTTTGTTATTAATAATCTTATAAATTTAATTTCAGTCCGGTGACAAAAAATATTCAATCCCAAAAAGGGGGTTCATGTAAAATTAATAAGAGATAATATTCAATTTGGTCCCTAAATTTACATGCAAGTTTTAATTTAATCCCTAAAGTTTCAATTGCTTTTATTTAGTTCTCAAATTTTGTGAACATAACTCGTGTTAGTCCTTGACGTTAACAGAATACTGTCGTGAATAGCCGGATGCCACACTAAACTTTGTAAAATGATGTCGTTCTAGTTTTGGCACTCAAATAACTCAAAAACAATATCGTAAATGGTGTTTATTAAAATTACCTAATAAAATAAGTGATACGATGTCGTTTTTGAGTTATTTAAGTGCCAAAATCAAAACTACAACATTTTACAAGTTTTAACGTGATATTTGATAGTTTATAACAGCGCTCCATTAACGTTTTTATACTAAAAATCGTCTCAGAGACTAATATGAGGCACATTTATAAACTTTAGGGACTAAATAGAGGTAATTAAAATTTCAAAGACTAAATTGAGACTCATGTGTAACTTCATAACCAAATTGAGTATTAACTCAATTAATAATATTCTGATTGATATTCATGCAGAGATAGATTTCAATATTGAAAAAAAAAATTAAGCATTTTTGCCTATGAAAGTCACCCCAAAACAATATGCACATACACACATAAGTTAGATAACATATTAGTTCATAATTAATACCTTTTTGCAGCATGTGGGAGATGTGAAAAGCTTGCCATATTAACAAGAGATCACTACAAAATTATTGAACGCACAATCTTTAATTACAATTGAAACCATAAGCAGAACCTCTCCAACTTATATAGACAAACAAAGTTTTATCCACATGCGTGCATATACTAAAACATTTGAGTTTTTAATTATTTAATTAATTAGCACATTTATAGCTCTTAGACCAAGTATTTGCAATAATTTAATTTTAATTCATAACTATTTATTATTGTGACGTACATAAGCATCGGTATTCATTACGAGAAGGGACAATTCGATGTTAGATTACTTAACAACCAACTATTTCAAAGCTTATTATATTATCTATTTAGGGAGAAATGTTATATGTATCACTTTTTTATATATTTTTTATTAAAATTTATCGAAAGAAAGTGAGATTTTAAAAAAAAAAAATGACTTTTATATAATAAAGAAATTATGTACTGAAATATATCTAAAAGATAATACAAATATCATTTTCTTGGAAAATCTGAAAATAACTATTTGAATTAATATTTAATTTGCATGTGATCTTGTGTTATAATACGGAGCAATGCTGGTTAGTTACGTCAACAGCTGATGTCAGCTTTACTCTGAGAAAAATAGAAAACAAAATCTAGCTGCAGGTGGGAATTAATTATTAGATCTAACAACCAACATATATGTACCGGTGAAATCATCCTCAAGTTTACAAAAAAATAGACTAGTATAAAATAAAATAATATTTTCTATGTGAACTAAAAAGTATCATACCCCAGAGGCGCAGGTTTCAGAAGAAAAAGATTAAAGAGTAAAAAAAAAGGAGAGAGCAGAGTTGAGAGTGAATGGAATCTCATTGAACTGAAAATTTGAGCCGCAAGTTATAGAGAGGAAGAGTATTTATAGACAATTGAAACCTAGCACAAGGACTAACTGACTTAGCATCCTGCCAGCTCAGCTAGCATCTAACTGCAACCGACTGAAAGTTAACTAACACACATTTCTAGAAGCTTTTGCAAGTACAGCTTAACAGCAAGCAGAATAACCAAAAGCTAGCTAACTGAAAGTGGGAAAGGCAAAAATAGTGAGCCCTTTGCTTGTTGCTTGCTCCACATGACCTCTACTATTATCTCTAGTTTTCTTTTCTTCTGCTGCTCATGAAGCAATATAAGAAGGGACACTATCCTCTTACATCATATCAAGTTTCCTTCTTCTTTCTATTGCTAACAATTCTAATTAATGCTATTGGCTTCCTTGGTAACTGCTTGTTGATCATTGATATTAAGCTTGTCTCAAAAGTTAAGAAAGGCTTCTGAATGTATTGCCTTGGTGAGGATATTTGCTACTTGTACAGCCCCTGGGATATGGCTCACCTGGATTTGTTTGTTGTTGACATGATCTCTGACAAAGTGGAGGGCTATCTCGAAATGCTTGGATTTGGAGTGAAGTATAGGGTTTGCTGCTAGGAGCACATCACTCAAGTTGTCACAATAAATTGTTGGTGCTTCAGGGGTAGGTTGCTTCAACTCAACCATCAAGTTTCTGATCTAGATTAGCTCAGCCACTGTGTCTGCCATGCTTTTGTACTCAGCTTCCGTACTAGACCTGGCCACAACTATTTGCTTTCTTGGGGCCCTGATAAATCGCTATTTTACGGTTTATTTTGTATTGAATTGAGCAGATTTTATCAATTATTTGCACACCTATGCATATAAATTGCATATTTTACATTTTCCTTTCTAATTCTGTGCTTTGATTGAAAACATGCTTCTTTGGCCTTAAATTTGCTAATTTTAATCCCCTCTTATTACCATTCGATCCCGTGATATGTTTGCTGAGTGTTTTCAGGGTTTATAGGACAGGAATGGCTTAGAGGACGGAAAGGAAGCATGCAAAAGTGGAAGGAACGCAAGAACATGATGTTTTGAGAAGCTGGCAGCGATGCGTACGCGTGACTAGTGCAGCAGACGAGCGACACGTACGCGTGACCAGGTTTTTTTCTAAGCGACGCGTACGCGTGACAGAGCGTCACGTGCTGCATTACACAGAAGACGTTGGGGGCGATTTCTGGGCTCTTTTTGGCCCAGTTCCAAACTCGAAAACACAGAATAGAGGTTGCAGAGTGGGGGAATCATTCATACAAACACTTCATATAACATTAATTAGGTTTTAGATGTAGTTTCCTAGAGAGAGAGGCTCTCTCCTCTCTCTAGGTTTTAGGGTTTTTAGCTTTAGTTCTTCTCAATTTCATATTTCTATTATACTTTAATTTAGCTTTCTTCTACCTTTATTTGTCCTAGTACTCTAGTTTATCTATCTTCTCTTGTTGATTTATTTATTCTCCAATTTAGTTTATGAACTCTTTATGTTAGACTCAATTTCCTTTTTAATGCAATTTGGAGTATTTTATATTTATGATTGTTTTCTTTAAATTGTGTTATTGATGCTTGCAATTGGTTGTTTAGATTTATTATTCCTTGTTAACTTTCTATGCTTTTATTTTGTACCTTCCAAGTGTTTGATAAAATGCTTGGTTGGATTTTAAATTAGCTTTTTATGTTCTTAGCTTAGATTGAGTAATTAGAGACTCTTGAATTGTCAAAGTCTCTTGTTGGTTGGTGAATGAAACTTGCTAGTTGGCTTGAGCTTCACTAACTCTAGTCTTTGATTAGGACTTGTGAACTCAAGTTGATTTTCTCACTTGACTTACCTTCAATTGTTAGAGGTTAACTAAGTGACAGCAAAAGGCAATTACCATCACAAGTGATTATGATAATGGGAATAGGAATTCCAATTATCAATCCTTGCTAGGACTTTTCTTAATTGTTATTTTATTTTCTTGTTATTTATATTCCTTGTTCCTTATTTCAAAAACCCAAAAAGATACTTTTCCATAACCAATAGTAACATACTTTCCTGCAATTTCTTAAGAGACGACCTGAGGTTTAAATACTTTGGTTGATTTTTATTGGGTTTGCTTAAATGACAAACAAATTAAATTTGATTGAGGTTGAATTGTCGGTTTAGATATATACTTGCAACGCGAATATTTTTGTGAAATTCTTTACCGATGATTTTTCCCCCCATCAGGCCCAGGAGACTAGGTTGGAGCAAAGGAATACACAATAGCCACTAGTTGATTTTCTGTCATCTCGGTCCCCAACCCAGTCAGAATCACTATAGGCAACAATCTTCATAGCCGTATTCTGGTCAGTGTCCCTCTTCATATGTAGGCCATAGCTTTCTGTGCTACTCAAGTATCTCAGCACTCATTTTACCATTCTCCAATGAGAGTCCAGAGGAGATTGGACAAATTGTGCTAATTTGTTAACACAATAGCAAATTTCAGGCCTTGTGATGGTAAGGTACTGTAGGATTTCAATGACAGACCTGTATAGACCCGGATCATTAAAGCTTGCTCCTCCAAGGGCTGTGATCTTAGTTGTGGAAGGGAGTGGAGTGTGACAAGCTGCACAGCCCAGCATGCCAGCTTTCTTCAGGAGCTCGCCAACATACTTCTGCTGCGTGAGGACTAAACCTCCAACTTTTGTCTTGGTTACTTGTATTCCAAGAAAATAGTACAGATCCCCTAGGTCTTTGAGAGCAAACTTTGAATTTAGCTACTGTATCACTTCCTGAACACTCTCAGCTGATTCACCAGTTATAATTATGTCATCTACATATACAAGGATGTAGTTTTTATATTGGCAGCATTTCGAATGAACACTGCTACATCTAACTTTGTGGTTGTAAATCCAAGCTCCTTGAGGCCATTAGCAAGCTTACAGTACCACTCTCTTGGAGCCTGTTTCAGTCCATAAAAAGCTTTGATGAGCTTACACACTAGTGAAGGATCTCCTTGTTCATAGCCTTGGGGCTGCTTCATGTACACTTCCTCAACTAGATCACCATGTAGGAAGGCATTGTTTACATCTAACTGCCTGATTGTTGATGACTTTGATAGAGCAACTAACAGCAGCACTCTTATATAAGTGGGCTTCACCACTGGGCTATAGGTTTATGAGAAATCAGAACCTGGCTTTTGAGCAAACTCCTGAGCAACCAATCTTGCTTTATGCTTTTGCAGGGAGCCATCTATATTATACTTGTTTTTGTTCTTGATCAAGGCTTCATATTCAAGGTCCATTGCTGCCTTCCATTCAGGTACCTTGAGAGCATGTTTGACACTTCTTGGTTCAACACTTGCCAAGAAGAGTTTTGGCTTAACAATTCCAGCTTTGTCTCTGGTTATCATAGGGTGGATGTTATGTGGAACTGTTGTGGGAGCAGGTTTAGGTTCACAGCTAGGGAGGACAATTTCAATGTCATTAATGGGAATGGGGACTGGTATTGATAATGCTGCTACAGGAGCTTGTTGGTTGTGTTGGTTGGGTGAAAGGTTTAGAGATTGGAGGGTGCTAGTGGTACTATCATTTATAGGATTTTGTTGACTGCTTGAGGACTGGTTTTGTCAGGAGGGAGATTGATGGTGATTGGCTTCAGGTAAGTTTGGTGGCAGTTTTGGTAATGTTGGAATTGTAGGCATTGAGAGTTCATTCACTGAGGGTTTTGAGTTAACTGTGATGGTGTTTTGCTTACAGGGAAACTAATCTTCGAAGAACACAACATTGGGAGTAACTATGACCTTGCCTTGTTGAGTAAGGCATTTGTATCCTTTATGTACTGTTCCATAGCCAATGAAAGTGTAGGGGGAGTACCTGAAATCCAACTTATGCTTGTTATATGGTCTTTGGTGTGGGAAGCACAAGCAGCTAAACACATGCAGGTTTTCATATGAGGGCTTTCTTCCAAATAGCTTCTCTGTCGGGGATACATAATTTAGAACTAGTGTGGGAGGATATTAATCAACTTTGCAGCAGTACAAAAGGCTTCTCCCCAAAATTTGGTAGGCATAGAGGCTCTAGCTAGTAGGGTGAGTCCCATCTCTACAACATGCCTATGCTTCCTTTCTGCTGATCCATTCTGTTAGTGGATATGGGGGCAGGAGAACCTATGCAGCACTCCCTTTTTCTACAGTGTCTTTGATAGACTAATGTACTCAGCAGTATTATCACTTTGTAACATCTTAAATTTAGTGTTTAGTTGCAGTTCAACTTTTTGTTGAAAATTTTCAAAAACTATTTTCAATTGAGCTCTATATTTGATTAGATAAAGCCAGGTATATTTTGAAAATGCATCAATAAAGTTGACAAAGTACCAGTTTCTATTATTATCTGACATAGGAGCAGGCCCCCAAATGTCTGAATACACAAGTTCTAAAGGGTGGTTATACAAGGTTTGTGAAGGAGGATATTTTGCTTTTAGGACTTTAGAGACAACTAAATGGTTGGCATGGCCTAATCTAGCATGCCACTTTACAAGTTCATTCTTGTTTCTTACTGAAGAGGCATAGGCAGCTGGTGTTTGTAGGCTGTGAAGATTAGTAAATCTATAGAGACCTTTGTTTATAGTACCTTAAAGCACCACTTCTTCTATCTCTTTAGTCTTTATACAACACCTATCATCATGGAATTCAAAGAAAATTTGATTGTCACAACATAGTTAATGCACACTCATTAAATTCTTGGTAATTTCAGGAACACACAACAGTTTTCTCATGTGCAATAATCTAGAGCTCAAATTAGTCTTGAAACATGATTTTCCAACAAAAGAAATTTGCAAACCTGTGCCATTGCCGATTACAACATCCTCTTTGCCATAATATTCTTCTTTCTCCATCAGATTCTTTGCATCATGTGTCATGTGGTGTGTAGCCCCTGGATCAGGATACCAGCTGGGATCTTGCACTGTTGCTGGTGTTGCTAACATGTTGCAGAAGTTTCCTTCAGGTTGAGATACCTGATTGTTGCTGCCATTGTAGACTTCTCTTACATAATCCTCCTCTTCATACTGATCTTCATTGTACCTATACCAACAGGTTCTTGCAGTATGTCCAACTTTATTGGATAATTGATACTGTGGCCTATTTTTCCTTGCATTGTACATTCTTTGCCCTCTATTGTATTGACCTCTTCCATTTGAAAACTGTCCATCATTGCTATACTATCCACTGCTCATTCCTTCTTGCATCTGTCTCCCTTTAGAATAACTCCTTCCTCCTCTGAATGTTCGACCTCCTCTTCCTCTGAATCTGCCTCTGAGGCCTTTCCTTGCTTGATAATTTTGATCATAGTTCCTGAACTGTGCTATATTAGCTCATGAATGTCTCAGATTTTCTAAATTTTGCAAGCATGCTTTCATGAGCAAGCAACAGTGCCTCTAATTCTACCATAGTTTTGGTTTAAGATCTAGCAAGTACTGATGTATATACTGAAAAATACTCCTCAGTCAAGCCATGCAAAATTACATTAACATGATCACTTTCCTTCACTAATTTACCTACAGAGGCCAATGTATCAATCGTACCTTTGATCATCAAGACATATTCAGTAACCGATCCTTCAATTTGGAGAGTGCTAAGCTTGTTTTTCAACTGCATCACCTTAGCTTTGATCTGTGAGGAGAAATGATCTTCCAATCTCTTCCATACTTGATGTGTATACACACAGCCTACCATTCTTATAGTGAAAGGTTTGCTCATAGAAGCCAATAACCAAGACTTAAGGAGTGCATCTTGCCGTTTCTATTGTTGATAATTTGGATTAATTGCTGTGTCTGTACCATTCTCTGAAGCTGCAAACTGCTGAGGAATTCCTCTCCTTGTGACGTGACTTAGCATATCATTTTTTTCTATAGTTGAGATTGCTTGATCCTTCCACTGCAAGAAGTTGTCCTCATCCAGTTTCAGGAAGATTGGTGTTGCGACGAAGCTTTGTGCCATTGCTGATTGAACGGCTTGTAGTTACTTGTGGTGTATTGAATTTTGTGAAGCCAATGACCCTGATACCATGAAAGGTACCAGACCCCAGAGGCAGATTTCAGAAGAAGAAGAGTAAAGAGAAAGGAGAGAGTAGAGTTGAGAGTGAATGGAATCTCATTGAACTGAAAATTTGAGCCGCAAGTTATAGAGAGGGAGAGCATTTATAGACAATTGAAATCTTATAACACAAGGACTAACTGACTTAGCATCCTACCAGCTCAGTTAGCACATAACTGCAACTGACTGAAAGCTAACTAACACACATTTCTAGAAGCTTCTGCAAGTACAGCTCAACAGCAATAGAATAACCGAAAAACAGAATAGCTAGCTAACTGAAAGTGAGAAAGGCAGAACTAGTGAGAACTAGTGAGCCCTTTGCTTGCTGCTTGCTCCACATGACCTCTAACATGAACGATGTGGAAAAATATGAAGTTTCCAATTAAGAAGAATAATGTTAGATATCAATAATTTTTTTTTTCTACTTTTATTGAGGAGTGATAGGAGGTGAGTAGGTTTGGTGATTTATAAAAATTAATTAGTTATCATTAGTATTTTTAATGGTGTGAGATTATATTATCTAATTGTGTGAACTTATTTACCTTTTTTTTACTAGTTAAATATTGGCCAAATTTTAATAAAAGTGCTGACCCACTATATATATATAATGCGATAATATTAAAAAAACAAAAAAAACAACTAAAATTTGTCTTATTTAAATAAAAGAAGAGAAAGAATTGTAATAGTAATATAAGGAGAAGGGTATTTGATTGCATAAAAGAGGATTGATTTATTTGTATGAAAAGGAAGGAAAAATAATATTTTTGTTCTGTTGTTATTGTTGTTTATTCCTTTTGCCCGTACATCCTTTTATAGGTATACAAAACTAGCTTTTTCAAACCTCATTAAATCCATTCTCTCTTGAGAATGATTCCTTCAATATTGAGAAGGTGAGTCTACGTGGTCATCCATATCACAACACTCCCCCTTGGATGACCATTCAGGATTATTGCCTCGTTAAAACCTTACTAAAGAAAAACCCAGTGGGAAAAAAAATTTTAGTGAAGGAAAAAGAGTACAATATCCTTTAGTGATGGGGACTGCCTCATTAAAAACCTTGTCAAGAAAAACCCAATGGGAAAAAACCTGACCAAGGGAAAAAGAGTACAGTCTCCCCCTCTTGTCGACATCATTTAATATCTCTTCTTTGTCGACATTCTTCGACTGATCTTGGCTCAAGATCCTTACTTTCATGCATGATATCTAATGCCACATTATATGCAAATATTTCATTGACAATTGTCTTATTTCGGTCCCATTTCTCTCCTGTAAAGACATAATTTATCGAGATCTCGTCATTTTCACAATTTTCAGGTACCTGAACGTCTTCTGGCGTTATATCAGAATTTTGGACAACTGCGGGTGTCTCTACTATGTCTTTTTCAACAGGAATAGTATTTACCTCTTTTCTCTTTCGAGGATTTCTATCTTTAGAACCGACAGGCCTGCCACGCTTCTGGCGTGTATTTGCTTCAGTGGCTATTTTTCCTACTGGGACATCAATTCGAATTGGGACATTTTCCGCTCTGCCACGCTTCTGGCGTGAATTCGCTTCAGTAGCTACTTGTCCTACTGGGACATCAATTCGAATTGGGCATTTTCCGCTGGTATATAAGATTTGGTTATCCTCTTTGTATCGGAAAATGCATCAGGCAATTCATTTGCTATTCGAGAAAGAATTGTAATAGTAATATAAGGAGAAGGGTATTTGATTGCATAAAAGAGGATTGATTTATTTGTATGAAAAGGAAGGAAGAATAATATTTTTGTTCTGTTGTTATTGTTGTTTATTCCTTTTGCCCGTACATCCTTTTATAGGTATACAAAACTAGCTTTTTTAAACCTCATTAAATCCATTCTCTCTTAAAAATGATTCCTTCAATATTGAGAAGATGAGTCTACGTGGTCATCCATATCACAACATGGGTGTGCGTGTGGAAAAAATTTAAGAATACTCCTATTTATTAGAGAAGTATATACACTAACAACTATTAATTATATTTAGTCGTACAAGTTAGTATATAAATCCTGTTAATTTTGTAAAACACTTTTCTTGTTTATCACTCACATATA
>NC_029789.2:145023983-145024434 GCF_000816755.2 Arachis ipaensis | reverse complement strand
TTATGTAAAAAATTTCACATATAAAAAATTTTATTATTTTTTTCTTTAAGTTTCATTCATTAATTCTGTGTAAAACATGACATCTATTAGTAAATATTGTAACTCTTTATATAGTATTTTATGGAAGTATATTTAATTTATAAGTTGATTAAAATTGTACATAAATTATATATATAATGTGTACTAGAGTCTTCTTTGACATTTATCATTATCAAATTGTATGACAAGTTGATAAATATCAACTTATGTAACAACTCATTTTTTGATTAAGTAAAAAATTGTAACTAAACTAATACTTTCAAGTTGCAAATTTTGACTAAAACTTTGATTATGCAAGTTAGACAACTTTTAAATAATTTCATGCTGACTCTTTTAATTTGATAAAAACCATTTACATCATACTTGATCCTAGACCAAATTTAAATTGTATAATATTCTTTAATTTTTTTAA
>NC_029789.2:145022884-145023966 GCF_000816755.2 Arachis ipaensis | reverse complement strand
AGATGGGGATTTTTTTTAGATTTTCTACTGTATTTTTCAATTTATTATCATAAATCTAAATTTTATTTAAAAATTTATTATTGTCAATAAATTATTATATACATAAGATAAATTTTAAATTTTTAACATTATTTGCTTAAGCAAACAAGTGAACTAATCTTTTGACTAATTTAAATTAATTTGATAGGAATTTGTTTATATATAAATAAAATAAATAATTTATTTAGTACTATACATAATTCTTAGACTATTTACGAATTTAAATCCTAAAAACATCTCAGATATAATGGTTTCAAAATGAATAAATACATATTTCGAATGTACTACATTTAAAATATGAAAAAAAATTGAATGCATATTGCATAGCATTTGAGATGTATGTATTTTAGATATGAAAAAATTTAGATAATTACATCCAAAATCAATATATTTTGTTACAATTTGAGTTCTTATCGATTTGATTTTTATTTTTTTATTTAATCCAATTGAGTTGCGGTTAATTTACACTTAAACATGTTTATTTTCTATTTTTAAAATATGATATATTTTAATTTATTAGTTATTTAATATATCAATAATTAATTGTGATGATATAAATTTGCAAAAATCAGTAATTAGTAACTGCTATATCCTCAATCATAATTAGCGGTGAATAAGTGAATAACACACTTCAGTTTCAATTCGGTTACGTTTTCTTAGTTATTCCAACTCATAATTTACACATGTTTATTTGATTAAATTAAATCATTAATTTAAAAAAAAAAATACCATTTTCCTTCCTATGAAATACTAAAATGACATTCTCCTCCTCTCTATTTATAAAATATATATTTCCCTTCTTATAACTTTTAAAAAATTTTCTCTTTAATCCATTTTAAATTAAGTATTAACATATATACGTAAATTTGTCTAGTATTACAAATATTGGTATTCAATATGACTTCTTATTATGTTTATATTTTCGAATTTAATTTTTATACAATACAATGAAACAGGATTTTACAAAGTCATTTAATAATTATATTTATCACATAAATAAATATAACTAATTTTAAATTTTTAATATAAAATATTATTTAAAT
>NC_029789.2:145014403-145022813 GCF_000816755.2 Arachis ipaensis | reverse complement strand
ACATGGTGGACATGGTGGTGCCAGTAAAATTAAAGTAAATTGAAATTTGCACTCACAAATTATGAAATTAGAAACATTTTTGTTTACCTCAAATTCACATCCACTACTAGCAAAATTGAAAAATAATAACGTAATTTCATCATTAATGTCAGTAAAATTAAGAAAGAATATTTGTATAATAATGACTTTAAAGTAGGTCACCTTAAAAAAAATTGTTTACAATTTTGCAGCTAGTGAATGCAAATTTGAGTTGTTACGAAATTAAAAGATAATATACATAAACATAATTTTGTCTACAATGATTCAAAATAGAAAATAAATAAAAAAACGCTTACAACTACCCGCTCATTGTCGTTTTCCAGTTAGACCCGACATAATTTATCTACAATGATTTAAAATAGGAAATAAATTTATTTATTTAAATAAAAATAAAACGCTTACAACTTAACTACCCGCTGATTGTCGTTTTCTAGTTAGACCCAATACAATTTTATCTACGATGAAAATACTAAATAATAGGAACAATGAATAGATCGAATATTTAATTTACTAGGTGTACAGATGATTATCCTAATATTAAGATTTAAGTGGATAATTTAAAAATATAGTGCGTTTTTATTTTATTGGGCCAATTTTAGAGCTTATTTTTTACAAAAGTCAACACACAATTTCACGTTTCGGCATCCTCTCTCCGTGTCGGGTTTGCTTCTCGTCCAGCACCAAACTTCATTGTGTAGAATTGCTACGCAAAAACGCAGAGCCGCCGGAATCGCCTTTTCTGCTGCGATGCTGCGTTCAAGATTAAAGAGGCTCTTTTCTTGGTCCTGAATCCCTTGATTGCAGCCCAATCCAATCCAATGGCCCAATCTGAATAGAAAACTATGGAAGATGGAGGAACCCTAGCAGACTAACAGTAAATTTTCTAATCTCTTAACCTTTCTCACTTTACAGTTTATCTCTATGGCCAAAATTTTAAAATTTCACCTTTCTCAAGTCTCTCAATCTCCGACTTTCTTTGACTCTATCTTTCTAGCTATCCCTCTGAAGTTTAAATTTCGGGCGACCAAAATTCTCAATTTGGAGTGTCACCGACTCGCCGTAAGGTTTGCTATCGTTGTTGTCGAATCAGACTGGTGGTGGCTGGACTGTGTGAGCGTCATTCTGAGATTGCGATTTATGGGACTCTCTGACTCTGCCTCTTTATCTCTGGTTCTACCTCTGGAATCATGATTGCTAATGCTCTTCTCCTCTCCTTCACTGGTAGTTCAGGTAAATTAAGACCTCCTTTTTAATTTTTATCCTCTTCAATATTCAATCTGTTGTTGTGCTTGTTTAATTTATTATTGATTATGTTGCAGGTTGAATTGCTATTGCCTATCTTTGTTGGCTTATTGATTATATTGCAAATTGATTATATTGTTCAATTTAGAATATGGTTTTATGTGAATTATATATAGGCTTTCAAATTGAGGTTAACTTATCTGTTCATGTTTATTGCAACCATGTATTTCATATTAGTATGTATATTATATAGCTTTCGCATTGTTTATTGATTTTTCTTCTTTGAGATCTGCAATTTTAATGATTTAGTAATTTAAAAATAGTATTGTAACTGTTTTTGCTTTATGTATTAAATAATCTTTGAATTTTTTTTTGTTTAGTTGGTTCATTTTAGATATGGAATATGAAACTCCTATTGTAAAAGTCAAGGCTCATTTTTTCTTGATTTCACCTCTTAGCCTATTTTAACAGTTATCATTTGATATGCTTCGGTTACTTTTTAGTTAAGGATAGTTCAATCATCTTTATTTTACATTAAAGAATGAAATCCAATTTAGTATTTCTTTTAAACAAAGGTGCAATTCCATTAAAAGTTATTCTGCTATCAAGATAGAATTTTCTATCAAGTATCAACACATAAAAGACATGAGGTATCAAATTTAAAGGGCATTATGTGAATTAAAAAGAAATAATAAAACTTATAAATTAAAAAAAAAAGTAAGTCTGCCTAGATAGAGGTTCAGAATTTAAATTGATTGCGTTTTATTAAGAGAAAAATAAGAAACAGTGAGAAAAAGAAAAAAAATAAGAAAAGTGCTCCATAAAAGATTTTGAAAACAATCTGATACCTTCTATTGCACTAATAGATAAAAAGTGAGAGGTGATAAGATATTTAAAAATATTGCTATACATGCTAAGAATTTGTAAATTGTTACTCTTTTATTTAGTTACTTTTTTTATTGTATTATTAATATTGTTAATGCTAAGAATTGATGAAGTATGGGTTGAACTGAACTAAAATAAATAATTGAATCTTTTAAAAAAAAATTTGTTTTGTTCTATTTTATTCTAAATTACTTAAAATACTTTGTTAATTTTTTTTGGTTGAATTTCTTTTAACTGAATGGTTAAATTGTTGTTGTGGCATTGAAGACAATTTTTGAATTTTTGTTATGTTCATATTTTTTGTTCAGATTGGACTATTAAATTTTGTTGTTGAACTTGGATAATGATTGTAATTGGCATTAAACATAATTTTGTAATTTTTGTTAAATTATTAAATTTTTTATGTGATACTGAACTGACTTGTTAAATATTTATTGTTTGATTTTTTTTAATAGAAATGGCGGCGAATCAAGCTAATACAAGTGAAAATTCGACTAACAATTCAACTTCTCAATCAGGAAGTACAACTAGAATTACTAGTAAAAAAAAAGTTATTAAGGATGCTCTTGGAAGTAGAACTGATATAGGATGGGAGCATGGGATATATGTTGGAGAAGATGAGAAAAAAATACAATGCAAATATTGTCATAAGATTTTTTCAGGAGGAGTTTATAGATTGAAACACTACTTAGCGGGAGCTCAAAAAAATGTTGGAGCTTATACAGCTGTTACTGATGAAGTTAAAAAGCAAATATGGGATGTTGTAAGTGGATTGCAAGTAAATTTGATCAAGAAAATAAATATGGGTGGAGCAAGTCCAACTGGAGCTACTGCAAAAGGTGACATTGGTGTTGAAAAAAGAAAGAGAAAAGAATTGGAGGGCAACATATTCAAGAAAATGCACATTAGTACTCAATCAACAATCAACAATATATTTAAGAAGAATTTTAGGGAGGAAATATGTTTAGAGATTAGTGCTTTTTTTCTACAATAATGGTATCCCCTTCAACGTATCAAAGAGTGAGAAATACATCAGAATGTTTTAGAAAGCTGTAAAATATGAAATAGGATTCAAGCCACCCTCCTATCATGAAATAAGGGTTCCTCTTTTAAAAAAATATATGAAACTTGTTCAACAATCACTAGAGAAACATAGAACATATTGAAAGCAAGTTGGTTGTACAATAATGACCGACGGTTGGATAAATAAGAGAAGATGGACCATTTTAAATTTTTTGGTTAATAACTCTAAAGGGACTATATTTTTGAAATTTATTAATACCTCTCATATTACTAAGACAGCTGGCAAAATTTTTAAAATGATAGACGATGTGGTTAAAGAGGTTAATGAAGAAAATGTCATTCAAGTTGTCACCGACAATGCGGCTAATTACAAAGCTGCAGGAGAAATGTTAATAAAAAAGAGGAAAAAGTTATTTTGGACGCCTTGCGCAGCATATTGCATTGACTTAATGTTAGAAGACTTGGAGAAAAAAGCAACACTTCACAAGGACACGATTTATAGAGGTAAAAAGATCACTACTTACATATATGCTAGGACTGCTCTCATTTCACTACTACACATCCACACCAAAGAAAAAGATTTGGTGAGGTCGGGTATGACCCGTTTTGTAACTTTCTACCTTACTTTGGGATGCCTCAATGACAACAAAACTTCCTTAATAAGAATTTTTTTTTTCTGATCAATGGACTTTTAGTAAGTTTGTAAAGATAAAAGATGAAAAAATAATTGCAAGTGTGGTGTTGGATAAAATGTTTTGAAAAGAAATGGTGATTTGTTTGAGAGCTGTCTACCCTCTTCTTCATGTGCTTCGTACGGTGGATTTAGAAGAAAAGCTGGCAATGTGGTTTATTTATGAAGAAATAAAAAATGTAAAGAAAAAAATACGAAATGCATTTTAAAGAGTTGAGACAAGATAAATTACTTAATTATTTTTTTTATTTTATTAATGCATGAATAATATTTTTTATTTTGTAATTAATTTATTAATTTTTTTATGTGTTAGTTACATACCTATTTGAAATATTATTGATGTAAGATGGGGCAACCAATTTCATAGGTTATTGTATGTTGTAGGCTATTATTTGAATCCTCAAATTCATTATAATTCTGGTTTTAAAATTGCTTAAGAGTTGAAGTAGCAGTTTTATGATTGTATAGAAAGGATGATAGAAAATCCAGATCTAATTACTAACATGGATGTTCAACTTAAAAATTTTAAGACCCGAAAAGAACTTTTTGGTCGTAAAATAGCTCAAAATGCAAATTCTACTAAAACTCCAACTCAATGGTGGGATTCTTGTAGGATCAGCATCTAAAACTTCAACAATTCGTAATTCGTGTCTTGAATTTGATATGTAACTCATATGGATGTGAATACAATTGGAGCGCCTTCGAGATGGTTAGTATTTAAATATAGTTTGTATTTTTTCTATAAATTTGGTTGTTAGTTCTTTATTTCTATCTTATTGTTTGACTAATGTTTTTTATATACTTTTGAAAGGTTCACACAAAAAGAAAAAATCGTTTGAAGGCTAAAACCATGAATGATGTTGTGTTTGTGATGACAAACTCAAGATTGACAAAGAAAAAATAAATTAAAAAAAGTCTTGATTATGACGATAGTCTTGTTGAGTTAGACTCTGATGAAGATTAGATTGTTGCTGATGAGGATGGAGAAGAAGAAGATTTGGATGCTCTGATTTCAGATCCTGATTTAAATAATGGAATAAATGGTAATAAAGTTGTTGGTGCTTATAAGGATCCTTTAGCAATTTCTTATCTTGACGATGATGAGTTTGAAGAATTTTTCCAAAGATCTCCTCCTCCTGTTCTTGAAAATGAAGATTATAATGCGAAAGATTTTATGATTAATGAAGAATAGAATGATTATTAAATGACTTATTTAGACTTTAGTTAATTAGTTGTTCATTGCTACTAGTTTGGTTAGTTTATTTGCTATTTGAATTTCTTTTGGTGTCGTATAAATTCGTGAGTTGTGAATTTGTGTTTTGATTTGTAAGTTGAGTTGTGAATTGTAACACCCTAATGCTTTTAAACTGAGTTAAGCTTTATTTGGGTTATACTTAGTAGCTGATATTCAAAATCTTGCGAAATTTTTCTTTTAAAACAAATGTGAAATATTTATATAAAATAATTTATAGATAAAAATATTGAATAACTAGTTTTTATTAGAATATTTACTAGTTGAAAAATATAAGTGGATTTGAAAATACTAACATGAAAAATCGGTGTGCTAAACTATGAAGGCACAACAATGACAAGCTTTACTCATACCAAATAAAAAGGGAAACATAATAGTTACAATTGCAATAAGTCAATAAGGATAAAACAAGACACATATGAAATCCTAATTTTCTTAATTTGTTTAACTATAGCTAAAACAATCGCATATTCTTCCTTTTTAAGGTAAACGTTTAATGTTTTGTATCTACGTCCTCGATGGCTTGCTCCCACTAGTGCACCTGTCTTTTCACCTCAACTGTATTACTTCGTACTACATCGTTCCTGAAGATGGTACGGAGAGAGGGGTGAGAAACAAAAGTTTCTCAGTAGTTTTTATCTATATGGTGTCATCGTATCCATCCCCAGCCACTCCGAGTTTTTAAAATAAAAACAGTGATGATGCAATGTTGTTCAATTATTATTTTTAAAAGTTCTTATTTATTCGGAGTGGTGTGACTTTTAGATGCTTCTCGTTTACTTATGTTATGACATGTGTAATGCATACAAAATGCCTATAGCGTTAAAACATATAAATGTAAACTCATAAACCTTGGTATGATATTCTCATAGGCCATAAAGCAATAGATAAGTCAAACAGAATAGATCTGAATAAAATAAAGATCTTAAACAATATCATACATCATACAAAAAGGAACTTTGAAAAAAAGAAGGATATTTGAATGCAATAATAAACGTAATCATAAATAAAAAAAAAAAGATAAAATAAGAATAATCATGATCACACTTTTCATTGCACTTTTCATTACTTTTTCTCGTAGCTTTTATGGAAGGTATTGAGCTCAAGCCGGTATAAAAGGTGGGAGTCCCCTTCCCTTACCGAAGGTTCTTATCCCAAACGTTTTGGCGATCACCTTCCCTTACCGAAGGATCATATCGATATCTTGTCTTTGGGGGTCACCTTCCCTTACCGAAGGATCATATCGATATCTTGTCTTTGGGGGTCACCTTCCCTTACCGAAGGATCATATCGATATCTTGTCTTTGGGGGTCACCTTCCCTTACCGAAGGATCATATCGATATCTTGTCTTTGGGGGTCACCTTCCCTTACCGAAGGATCATTCCCTCAGTTCAATTTACAATCAAGGTTATTTAGACATACACAAGAAAAGAGTTATATCAACAAAGGTATCTTTATTATATAAAATTGATGGGAGTCCCCTTCCCTTACCGAAGGTTCCCACAAGTTTGCCGATCACCTTCCCTTACCGAAGGATCATCTCGATTATCTTGTCTTTGGGGGTCACCTTCCCTTACCGAAGGATCATTCCCTCAGTTCTTTAATGCACATAAAATTGTTATTATAATACATAATGCGTATGAAGGAAAGAGACATTCTACCATGACATGCAAATAAAGCTAACATCTATGTTCGAAAACATTTAAAACATGACATATAAAAATTAGCACAAAAATCCCCTACCTCGAGTGAAGTTCCGCTAGGTATTCCGATGTAAATAGATGCAGTTTGTTAGTGAAGAGAGACTTGTTTCATGGCTAGACTTTGTGTATACTAGAATATTTTTTATAGAAAAAGGGAATAGAATGAGAAGGGAAGGATTAAATAGCTCTCAGGTATGTGCAGATTATGTTAGGAGGCATTTAGGTGAAATCTTCAATCTGGATCGTCACTTTGTGAGCCCTATAATTTTTTCTACGTTTGGAATTTGGAATTAGCTATTAGAGACAAATTTATAGAGAATTGAATTAGCTTTAAAACGAATCTTAAACGAAGTCAATCGGATAACCACAGCTTGAGATATTCTCGAAATACTGTTAGTATGTCAGGCTGGCTGATAAGAGCGCGATTTTCTACTCTAAACTTGTAACCGATTTATCTACCTAATTTAATTTAAATTTGATTTTATACTGAACTTAAGGGATAGAGCTAGTGTTCTTATCTTTTCATATAACTAAATATCATTCAAATATAATAAATATAGAATTAATTATGGCTATATTTTAAAAGGTTGTTTATTGTCGGTTAGAGATTTACTACCACTAGTGCTTTCATGTGTTTAAATTTTAAATTCAAATCTTAAATCATTACCATTTTAATTAATTAATTAGTTATTAAATAAATGACTTGATTCAAAAAGTTGGGATGTTACATGAATTTATGTTATGAGTTGTGACTTTTAACTTGTTATAGTATATATAATATATTAGTTATAGTCTTTTAGATAATTTAGTTTATTTGAGATTTATTTTATTATCTGTGAAATTAATTTTTGCTATCAACATTTTCATAATTTTTATATTTTATGAGTCACATTTACGTTCCGTTTTACGATTCAACGAATTACGATTCTGAACTAAATTAACGAATCGAGATAAAAACTACTATTTCATTACCTTGTCTACCTAGCAAAATTTTAAATTTACCATTTTAAATTAAAAGAAAAAACGCTTACAACTTAACTACCCGCTGATTGTCGTTTTCTAGTTAGACCCATGCAAGCAATTTGATGATATATTTTTCTTTTTCTTTAGCTTTCATGGCTTACTCAATACTCATAGCTTTCTGTATGTAAGTTCCCACCATTTAATTTTATATTGCTTGTGTGTTTGAGTGTTGAACTGGTAATAAATATCAAAGAAGAAGCTTACTTCTATTTTAATTTTTTTTTCTTTAAATAACAGACAAAAATCATTCATAAATAAGTAGTTTGTCGGCACTTCTATATTAAATTTGATTTAATAAGAATCAAAGCATTCTAAATTCTAGACTAATTAATTAGTCATTTATAACTATTCCTTGTTAGCAACAACATACATACATATACTCATTTGTGTGCACGCATCTAATAAATAAATTAAGAATTTAAATTTAGTAGATATAGTTACTCATAACATGGTATCAAATAAAACTTATATATATGACAAAAAAAGTCTAATATTTAATTATTTTTAATTTTTTTTTCCTGAACTATCAATAATATCTATATATCTTTCAC
>NC_029789.2:145011707-145014231 GCF_000816755.2 Arachis ipaensis | reverse complement strand
TTTAACATTACCCATGAATGCTAAAAATTTAATACCATGTGTATAAGATAATATAACTTATTCCGCTTTAGAATTACTCACGCGGTATTGAAATTAAAGAAAGTTGAGAAAATGAACCACCAGTCATCCATCCGTTACTTTAGTAATCCAATATAATTCAATGCAATTGAATCAAATTTATTATATTAAAACATAATTCAAACACAAGTTTAATATGCATATGATACACATTAAAAAAAATGAAATTGAAATATAATTTCTAATAAAATAATATGACAATTTTTTTGTGAGAATAATACACCATTATTAAAAATTTGGTAAATTACCATAGGACGAATACCTTTAATTTACTAATAATATCTCCATTTCTATTTATTCACCGGGACAGATTTCTGTCCTATAAAAATTTTATGAATCTTCATATCCGTTTTTACAGATATTTTTTTGCCATTCCTATTCAAGTAATTTAAGAACAAAATATCTCAAAAATAAAATAATTATTAAGGTAAAATCATTCAAAAATCTTAGTTTCTTTTTATTATATATACTTTTTTTTTTCCATCTTCGTTAATTCTATTATCTAGGACCTCTAGAAACAAAACTTAAAAAACGAAGAAAATAATGGAACATCAAGATAATACATTCTCCAAATATAAATTAAAACACAAAATTAATAAATAAAATAAAGATCAGAAGAAGCTAAGAATAAGAAGGTTCGTTGCACGTGACTTATAGCTAGTGCATTGAATCTTTCGACGGTGTTCTTTAATTTAATTTTCTCATCAACCAATAACGGTTCATATCGTAGACAATTTGAAAGCTCCGATCCATTGAAGCCTTGTTATTTTATATTTTTATTTATCGTTTTGCGTGTTAGTTCACGAGCGTTTTTTTCATTATTATTATTATTCTTGTGATTATTTATAGAGATGGAGAGAGTTGTATTGTGCTCAAACATGCACTTCTCTATATATCACATTCACAATTGTCTCATTATATAGAACAGAACTAAATTATTGCACCATGGCTCTCATGAGTTTTAAGTTTGATACACAACCAATAAACCAGGTTGTTTTTCTCTCTTCTTCTTCAAGTCTTTTGTTTTGAGTAATGTTATTAAGAGTTTTTTTTTTAAATATTTTTAAAATATTTTATTTATTTTAAATTCTAGATCTTAAATGATAATCTCTTAATTCTAGATTATCCTAAATTATAATTCTTAAAATAAAAAGTTAATATTGATTAATTAAAAGTTATCTTTTCTTTCCTATTATGATATTCCTATTACCATATGTTGTAATGGTTAGAACCCTGGATAAGATATTAGAGATTAGAAAATGAAAAAATATCTATGTATTTACTATATGTATCATAAGTTACAAACTAATTATACATATAAATTCAACTATAAATTAAATTTAAGTATCTAAATACTATTTTAATTAATATTTAAATAATATTTCAACAGTAATAATGATTGATTAAATTGTTCTTATAGTCACCAAAAAAAAAAAAATTGTTCTTATGATTTTACTAAAGAAAAGTATGAGGAGCCAATAGAATATTTGTATAATGTGTACAATGGAGGTTTATAGAGTATTAGAGATATAATCATTAGTGCTACATTTTTCCATCAGCGGAAGCTTTTGGGATGAGTGGTATCATGACATGATATTAGAGTTCTAGATCCAAAAGGTCAAGAGTTTGATCCTTGGTGAACAACAACTATTTTTTTTATCTTCTCTATATAAAAAAATTTTACAAAATAAATTCAGTTATGCGTTTTATATTAATAAAAATATTTGAGTCAACTATATCTATAGAAGTGTAAGTACACATTATGAATTCTGTAATTTAGTGATATATAGTTCAACTATATGAATATGCATGTCTCCTTGCAGGTACTTTCCGCTGGAAATTCTGCTGTGAAGTTGGTGATACTAAATAGGCCTCACAAGTTAAATAGCCTTAACTATGAAATGGTAAGTAATTTAAATATTAATAATTTGCAAATAAGTATACTACATCTACACGTATAATTTATAACATATATTAGTATTTTCTTAACCATCAACATTCGTTTTTTATTAATTAAAAAATAATTTAAATACACAAATAATTATAGCAATTCATATTATATAATGCACGAAAGTGATTTTAATTTGCGCACTCTCTCCTTTTATTATTAGACCTCAGTACTTGGGAACTAATATTTTGCCTGTGATTTCTAACCCTTCAGCAATTGAACTATAAAATATTTTTTTCATACTTGTCTTTTCGTAACACTTTGGAGCCACTATATATTGTCTATAGAAAATAAATATAATAAGGGTATCTTTCATTTTACTATTTTTCAGGTTTCTCAAATTTTAAAGAATCTAAGGATGTATGAGACTGACTCCTCAGTTAAACTTGTAATATTGAAGGTAATTAAATCGTCATTTAAAATATATATGTACTTTCTTGTTATTAATAATTTGAATAAAATATGTTTTTTATTCATAACATATGTATGTAATTTTCT
>NC_029789.2:145009204-145010350 GCF_000816755.2 Arachis ipaensis | reverse complement strand
GCTAGTTTTATCATCTAAAATATTATGAACAACATAAAAAACGGCTAAAAATAATTTTGACACAATTAAAAAATGTTAAGAATAAAATTAAAAAATTAAAAATATTAAGGACAAAAGATTAAATGAAATTAAACATTAAAAATATTGTTTAGAAAATTATAAATGTTAAAAATAAAAATATATTTTACCAGTTTATCCTAATAATTTTATTATTATGTTTACTTTTATAATTCAAATTAAACAGTATTTGCCATTTATATATTGATGGTGGACTTATATATATGTTTTTGTATTAATATATTTCCCAATGGTAATTAGGGAAATGGAAAAGGATTTTGTGCCGGAGGTGATGTAGTATCTGTAATTTCTTCCTCACTCACAGGTATATATAACTCACCTAGGATCTACGGATACTGACACGCGAGATGGGATATGACACGATACGGGATACGCTAACACGTAAATTCTAAAATCTTATAAGATACGGGACACATATATATAAAATATAAAGTATTTTTTAGATAAATCGTAATAATATTTTGATATTTTATTGATACTAAAATATAAATTAATTTTTTTAATTATTTTTAATATCTTATTTTAATTATATCAAGTATTTAAAATATTTTTTATTTTAATAAATAATAATATATACTATATCTAAATTTATTTCAAGAATATATGTTAAGAATAAGATTGGACACGCTGACACGTGATGGTATTTAGGTGTATTCAAACGTGTCTGGAGAAGAATTTTTTACTTTTTATTAAGACACGGTTGGATACAGCAGACACGCGTGTTAGACGAGTGTCGTTTCCAAAATGTGTTCGACACGCGAACACGACAACTCAGCAAAGTATTCGTACTTCATAGTAACCCACAAATAAAAACCATCAACATACATACATAATCAAAATAGGTAAAATTTCGATTTAATTTTTGATATTATGATTTTGATTAAATAAGACGGTTTTCATTTATTTTTTAAATTTTCAAATTTCAATTTTAACCATATTGAATATATAACGTATAGAACAAAACCATTTTTTTACAGTCAAATTGAATAAATACTAATAAACTCGACTCTTATTCATTTTTTTTAAAGATAAAACGATTTTTATAAAAAAAGATACTTCGGTCTCTAA
>NC_029789.2:145006268-145009004 GCF_000816755.2 Arachis ipaensis | reverse complement strand
AATTGTACAATCATATCTTGTCATTATTATCGTTATCTTTTTTACTGCCATCAATACTAATATTAATACCATAATATTTGTTTCTTTCATTTTTTTATAATGCTATTTTTTCTTTTTAAAAAGTATGATCTTTATACTGTAATTATTTTTTTTTTTTGACATCACTGACAATAATGATCTTTCTTCATTTAAACATTCTTAATAAAATAATTTTTCAAAAATGAATTTATATTAATAGTTTGTTAAACTCAACATATTATAAATAAAATCCCTACAAAATTTCTAATTATCTAGTAGACTTTTTTAACAAAAGATTTGCATGTCCTAAAATAATAAAAAATATTTGGTAATCAAAGAAAATCAGTCAAAAAAGCCATAATTTACCTTATTTAACATTCATTAATTATTGCGATAATTAATTAATACTAAATAAAGCAAGTTTTGACTGTTTTTTGTGTATACCTAGCATTACCTTAAAATAATAATGCTGTAGGCTAAAGTGTCCCTTTATTTTAGATAATATCGCTGTGTCTTTCTAAAAAATAACAAAGACCGAGTTTGATCTTTATTTTAGTGAAATTCATAATGAATTATTAGGTGGTTTAAATTTTTCAAGAGATTATATTATTTTGTAACCCTTACTTGTTGAATCTAAGCAGGACACTGGACCTATCCTCTGAAATTTTATGGAAAACAACTCATTTTGGACCATTTGGCAGCGACCTACAAAAAGCCTCTAGTGAGTTTTTAATTATTATTATATATTCTTCTCCTTATTATTAATACACTACATTTTTATATTCAATTGTTGAAACAGGTATCTGTGATTAATGGAGTGGTTATGGGAGGAGGAGCGGGTCTTTCCATGAACACAACCTTTAGAATTGTAACTGAAAAAGCTGTATGTTTCTCTAGAAGATAAGATCAATTTCAGTCCACTTACACATTCTTAAAATTTTAATACAAATATAATAAAAAGCTATATAAACCTAAACTAAAGTTTCACTAATTTAACTTGGCATTGATCTATAAAAAAACATGTATATATTGACATTTGATGATGACGACGATGATGATGAACTATCTTAGCATTGATCTATAAATAAATGTAATGACATTTGATGGATGGCGATTATTATTATTATTATTATTATTATTTGTTGTAGGTATTTGCTATGCCAGAGACATATATCGGCTTTTTTCCAGATGTGGGTGCAAGTTACTTCTTATCTAGGCTTCCTGGCTATTTTGGTAATTAGAAGCTTACATGATTCTCATTATAAAAAATTACCTGAATAAGGATTGATTTTTTTTTAAATTGATTATTAAACTTTTAGAGACCGATTGTGGTCGCTAAGCTTAAAAATAATTAGCGACCGATTTTTGTCCAAAACTACTAAATTAGCATCAAACAATATTGATTACTAAATAAATTAATCACTATTATATTACTTAGTAATTGATTTAGCGACTAATTATTTGCATGGAACAATATCTTTTTAGTCTATTTTTATGTTGGTTGCAAAATTAATAACTAAATTAAAAATAAAAATCGATTTAGCAACTGATTGACCCGTAGCCTAAAGTTTTTTTTTTAATTACTAATTCGGTCGCTATGTTAAAAAAATAGCAACCAATTTTAGTGACCAATTAAAATCGATCACTAAATCGGTTGTTAATTTCTGTTATAGGAATTAATTTGACTATCAATATTTTGTTGGTCCTAAAAAATAAATCAATTGTTATTAACGATTGATCTTATTGATCATTAAAATCGGTCCCTATTTTAAATATAATTCATATATCTATATATAGTGGATTATAATTCATATATATGTGTAATATTGTTATAAAATTACTCATTTCAAAAGTTTAGAAGGATAGGTATAAAATGTCTACAATAATTTTTAATTTTTAATTATTTTGATTAATGAAAAATTTTAATTATTTATTTTGCCAAATTATTATATGTAGGGGAGTACCTAGGATTAACTGGAGCTCGTTTGGACGGAATAGAAATGGCAGCATGTGGATTAGCTACACATTTCATCCATTCTACGGTGAAATTATGAGTTAAATTAGGAAAAAAATTAGTTAATATCAGTTAGTTCTTTTTAAATGATTATTTCTTTTATGCTAAATTTTAAATTCTAAAAGTAGTCTTTTTTTTACAATTTTTTTTTTACTTTTAATCAAATTAAAAAGTATTTTTAAATATTAAAAAAATACTTTAATTATTTTAAATTCTTTTATTTCAAAGCTTCTCCAGAATGGAAGATTTGCCTGTAATTATTGGATTCGTAACGTAACCATATATTTATTTCAATTTTCACATTGTAATTTGAAGTATCATATTTTGTCATCAATGCTATATTTTTTGTTTTTTATTCTATGTAATAGAAGCTTAATGCATTGGAAAATGCCCTACAAGCTATTACTTCTTCAAATGTATCAACGGTTTCTGCTTTAATAGAAACTTTCACAGAGAAACCAACTGTGAAAAAAGATAGCCCTTTCAAGAGGTAATTAATTAAGTCAACAAGAAAATGTTTATTCTAGTTTTAGTTAAGATATTTGAGAATTGATACAATGCATGTTAACCGTTAGAATATATTCAAGATAAAAATGGTTAATTGCACATAAAAAATTAGTAATAAGATCAGTCACAATATATTTATATTTAAATATACGTGTATATATGATTTTATTTATTTTTAATTTTGTAAGTAATTTTAA
>NC_029789.2:145004320-145005946 GCF_000816755.2 Arachis ipaensis | reverse complement strand
AGCAGAAAAAAAGTGGATAACAAATGCATTAAACTCTATGCGCTCTTCAAGTCCCATGAGTCTCAAGATCTTCTTAAAATCTGTAAGTATATATTACGAGAAAATATTATATCCAAAATAAATTCTTTGTTATTGAAATTTTATTTTTTGCACTAACTATTAATTAGTGACTGAAATCATGAATTTGCATTGATATTTTTCAGATCAGAAAAGGTAGAATACAAAACATTGAACAATGTCTTTACAGGGATTATAACATTGCTAGCCATCTCTTTAAAAGAACAGTGAGCAACGATTTCTACGAGGTGAATATTTGAACAATTTTCCCGCTGAATAAGCTAAACAATTCTCTCTCTCTCTCTCCAATTTATTCAAATTAAAACATGTTAATAGGGTTCAAGAGCAAAGCTGATTGACAAAGACAACAAGCCTAAGGTATTAGATAAATAATTACTTGGCTTATAATTTTTTCCTCCCTTATTAAGCTAAGTGTGATTTTCATACTTTGAACTAGTGGGAGCCTTCAAAGTTAGAGTTGGTTAGTGAAGAAATGGTGGAGCAACACTTTACAAATATCACTGATGATGATGCATGGGAGCCTTTACAACTTCCTCAAAGATTCCATTCTCCAATCATAACTGCCAGCAGATTATAATTATTAAATTCAAGATATAAGCTCTGGTGGGTGAAGGTTAAGTGAGAAAAAAAAAAAGGGATAAAAATTGAAGGTTAATTTTAGTTATATCCAAAATCTTGTGCTCATATAAACTAAAGCAATTTATAATACCATATGATAACAAGTAGAATGCTAGGAAGCCAGTAAATTTTGTGATTTGTAGCCATTAATTAATTATTATTGGTGATTTTTATGGTGTGAAATTTTATCAAAGGGTGTGAGATTACTCACTTTGCTTTTGCTAGTTAAGTGCTAGCCAAATTTCAATAAAATTGCTATCTAAACTTTTTCTGATAATAAAACAGTATACTATAGATTGAATTATGCAACTAATTGATAAAGTTACGTTGTTGTTATATATATATATATATATACTTCTTTTATTCATCTTGGGGCTCAATTTTATGGAAATAGAACCTATATGTGCGCTTTTCATCGATATGGAATCAAGGGGGGCTAAACATGTATGTGGGGCAGATTTTTGATAGCTTTTGGGAGAAGAACTCGGACCGTCCGAGTTCTTCGTTAGTGAATTTCTCTCTCCGAAAACGCATGGTCCGATTTGGGATGGTGGAGAAAAAAATTTTGGTGCATATAAATCGGACCCTCCAATATGCTTGAGTTGGAAGATGAACTCGAACGGTCCGAGTTGCATGTTGAGAGTGTGAGTTGATGAAGACTGAAGTCGGACCGTCTGTTTTGACTAGGGATGGCAATCTTCTTCATGAACCGGGATATGAAAACGCTGGAACTCGGAGGGTCCGAGTAGTGAGACCCCTGACACCACACCCTGGTGAAGTCCCTCCCTACCCCATAATGCTGTCCAACTCCACTCGAGCTCCAATAACGAAAATAAAAAACGTCATCTTGGAATGTGAATAATATAAATAATACTATTGAAAAAATTATTTTTAATGATTATTTATTTATTTTTAACTGTAATAAAAATA
>NC_029789.2:144995156-145004243 GCF_000816755.2 Arachis ipaensis | reverse complement strand
CTATCACTAAAATATACATTAAATAAAATATACAGTAATTATTATGTTATTGTCACTAAAAATAATATTTGTTGTGGCGTAATATATATATAAGTTTTTACTTGATTTCTAATGTAATGCATTAGTTTAATAATATTTAACGTAATAAATAGATAGCTATTATAAAGTGTTATATCCGTTAGAAATAAAAGTAAGGATATTGTCACTGTTAGAGTGTTGAACAAGAAGGTAACTATAACACAACACTCTACACAGAGCACCAACTCTCTCATTCCTAAAGATCTGCAACTGGCTAACTTAACCACTCTCGTCCAAGATAGCTTGAATATGATCATCTTCTTAAAAGAGATAATCAATTACAAAGAGTGAATCAACCAATTTTCAAATGGAAGACTAATATTTAGCAATGGTAGAGGTTTCTTTAACTTATTTAATTTTAATTGAGTTTTGAGATCTGAAAAATATAATTAAGTAATTTGAGATTAAGCACCAATACCCTTCATAAAGATTAAACTAACTATGATATAAACATAAAATTTACTTAGTGCCAGGAAATATGAATATTAAGTAGCTGGAAGCAGAGACAATAAAGATTTCATAGGAAGAGTGAATCAGTTATTACATTATTGACTGACTCATCAGAACGACATTAGAAAGATATATATTTCATAAAAGAGATGACTATGAATTGAAGATTCCAATTTAAGATTGTGAGAACACACCAAAAATTGGATTGATTGTAGTAAAACCACCATCCACAGCTAGATTATGACCACTGATGTACTTGGACTCATCACTAGCCAAATACACTGCAGCTTGTGCTACATCTTCTTCCATCAAATGAACTCCTTTAAGATTCGAATATACATTTAAGCACCCTTCCTCATCAAGTTTGAAGAACTCTTTAGCTGCATCATTTGCAATAAAGTAAGGAGACAAGCAATTCACTCTTATGCCAAATTTTCCAAGTTCAGCAGCTGCATTCTTTGTGAGTCCAATTAAGCCATGTTTGGAGCTTGTGTATGCATGAGTTGCAACCCCTCCAACGCTTGAACTTACACTCCCTACATTTACAATACTACCCTTTTTCTCTGGAATCATCACTCTAGCTGCATGCTTGATTCCCAAGAAAGGTCCTGTGACGTTAACTCTAAGAACGCGCTCGAATTCGGACACATCATTGTTTATAATGCTAGGATTACGATAATCATCTATTGTTGCAGCGTTGTTCACAATTATGTCTAGTTTTTGATACTTTGATACTGCTATGTTAACTGCATTCTCAACATCGGTTTCTTTTGTTACGTCGCAGTGTGTATAGGTTGCGAATTGAGCTCCTATGGCATGTTGGAGGGCGAGTCCTTGTTGGTCTCGAATGTCGGCAATCACAACCTTGGCGCCATTTTTGCAGAACAGCTTTGTCATACACTCACCAATGCCTCTAGCCCCTCCAGTAATCAAAGCCACCTTTCCTTCAAGTCTAAACAAACATTTACAGAGCTGGTTCAAATACTTGAAAATAAACTATGGTACCACATCTACCAAATCATGAACTGGAAATACATATATAAAAGATAATAAATTTGCCATCATGATGACAACACACTCCAGAGTAAACTCTTATAAACCAATTTGGAATACAAACGATTACTTAAATTTGATTAATTTTATGCTCCAACTCTCATCAGCCTAAAATAGTAATTGGCTCAAGAACGTCTCTCAGATGTATGCTAGTCTATAAAAGATATAACTTGGATCATATTTACGAAGGTTTTTAGATGAATTTATTCAAATTCTTCATCCAAATACTATAAATAAAAGACTTAATATATACACTATATAATCATAATCTTTATATCTTTTGGGCCTTAATTTGATCTTTAGAGTCTTTACACAATTCGTCTTAAGGGTGCTCATGCAAAGACCCAACCCAAACTTAATCGATTTGAATCAAATCTGATTTGAACTCATTCGAATCTAGTCAACCATAAAACTAAAAAAATTGATTTGGCTAAATCATTTAATTAGATTAGGGACAAAGTTCAGGCCACCGGATCACATTCAATTAAATGGCCAAAAATTAAAAAAAACACAGATTAGGTCTTTCTGGATTTAGGTTAAAATTAATTATATTTTTTAAAATTATTTATTTTAACTAAATTTTAATTGGTATTGATATTTGTGTTAATTCAAGTGAAAAAGAAATTAAGCCCACATTTAGGGTTGAAAATGGATCAAGCCAGCTCGAGCTCGACTCGTTAATAGCTCAATAAGCTAAATTTGTGAGCTGGTGAGCCAAACTTAAGATTGAAATTGATTTATATTTATTTTTTATATATAATTTTAATATAGGACATAAATAAAAAATTTATAATTTATTGATAGATAAACAATATATAAAATTGATATTTTTAAATAATTTTTTTAAATATATAAGTTATAATTTATAATATAGAATTATAGATTATATTCCTATTATTTGAGCCAGTTCGTGAGCTTTTCGGTGAGTCGAACTTAAGCTTAAAAAATAGGCTCAATTGTTAATGAGTCGAAACGTGAGCCAAACTCAAATTTTGTGAGCTGAGCTTGAGTTTGGTCTAGTTCAACTCAACTCGATCCACTTTCAACCATACCGACATTCATTTTATGTTTTTATTATTAATAATCTTATAAATTTAATTCCAATCCCAATAAGATAAGTTCATGTAATTTAATTCTGATTGATATATATGCATGTGGAGATAGATTTCTCTGTTGAAAACAAAAATTTAAGAAATCAAGTTTTTATTTTTTTTCCTATGAAGAAATTCACCCCAAAACAATACACACATACATACATAAGCTAGATAACATACATATTGGTTCCTAATCCATACCTTTTTGCAAAATGTGGAAAATGTGAAAAGCCTGCCATAATAAGAGATCGCCGCAAAATTATTACAAGACTTCTTAAACACACAAACTTTAAATACAATTGAAAGTTGAAACCATGAGCAGAACCTCTCCAACTTATATAGACAAACAAAATTTTATCCATATACGTGCATGCATATACTAAAACATTTGAGTTCTTCATTATTTAATTAATTACCATATGTACAGTTCTTAGACCCAGTGTTCTGAGAACCGGACCGGACCGGCCGGTTCGACCAGGTTAACCAAAAACCTGCCCTCTTACCGGTCCGGTTGATGGCAAAAACCGATATGCAAAAATTGGTCAAAAAACCGGTCAAACTGGTAGTTAACCGGTAAACCGGATAAACCAATCCGATTTTCAGGAGTGCCGGTTTGCTATTTCTAACCAAAACTGCACCATTTTGATTAATAAAAATTGGGGAAAACTGAAAAGAAAGCCCAAACGGGCAGAGAGATAGACACCCCCCTTTCCCTTCTCTCTCTCTCTCTCACCAAAATCCAACCCTAAAGCCAAAACCTTGCTAACACACACCAAAGTCGCGCTGAAGGAGAAGGCGGCGAGAGGCAGAAGACGACGATAGAGCTCACATAGTGGGGGACAGAGGAACTCGCAGCTTCAATCTCTGGGAGAGGAAGCGCATGCACCGTCGGAGATGAGGGAGACGATCACGACAGAACAGAAAGGACGGCAGAGTCTAGAGAAGAACTGGACGCTGGTGGCTTCTGCAGAACGGGACGGTGTTGGCCTTCTGGGAGTGTGACGGACTGGAGGTGGCGACTGGACAGTGAAGAAGAAAGGGTATTGATCGAACTGAACTAGGTTACAGGCGAGACGAAAGGTTCGAATTGGTGGCGCTCAGTCGCGGAAAAAAATCCGATAAACGGCGGTGAACGATCGCCTCGATCACTGTCGAGTGACCAAATTGATTTGGGGATTAGGGTTTCTCTGTCCATCGTTGCCTCTCCGTTTTTTGTTGCTTGCTTCTTCGACGTCGTCAACGGTAAGCTCCTCCAGTGCTTCTTCAGTTTGATTTCTGAGAGTTGATTGCTATTTTTCTGGAATATGTTGATAGTGAATCGTTGTTTTTCTGGGTTATATGCTTGTTATGTGACTTAAGTTTTTTCATTGTTCATTGTTGTTGTGAAGAGAGCTGGATTGTTGGTATTTGATCTGACTTTTGGACTATTATTGTTGATTATATATAATGTTCTGAGTTATTTTTGTGTTGTTGTTATGATTTTTGGACTATTATTGTTCTGACTTGGTATTTGTTCTGATACTAAATTAATTTATTAGTTATTGACTTGTTGCTGAGTAAAATTATTCAGGAATTTTTCATTTTGAAGATGGAATAACGAGACAGTGATCACCAAGTTAAAAATTTTAATATATTTATTTTAATATTTAATTAAACCGGTTCAATTACAATTTAACCACGATTAACCATTAAACCATTGAACCAGTACCTCTATCGATTTATTGACCGGTCCGGTTCTCAGAACCTTGCTTAGACCAATTATTTGTAACAAATGCAATAATTTAATTTTAATTTTAATAAATTTATTTGAAAAGTACTTGTCAAATAGGCATAACCATTTATTATTGTGACCCGAGTGAAAAAAGACATACCCCACAAAACCAAGTTGGTTGGGCGTTAATAATTATTAAGTTTAACAATCATGTGTATTAATATTTTAATAGTAGCAACTAGGGCGGCAAAGCGGGCCAGCTCGCTTTGTTTTGGCCCGTTACATATGGGCTGAGTTTGTTATCCCATCTTGTCAAAAGATGAATTGACAAAAAAACAGATCGACCTATTTTTTTATTTAATATTTGATTCAAACTTTAAATTATAAATCATGAAGTGGATTCACAATGTATTCACAATCCCTCACTTCATCAATTACATAAATTAGTACCATCATTCTATTAATTAGAAATATATACATAATCCTTCAATAATCAGCATCATCATTCATCAACAATTCACCATTCAATAGCATTTGAGTTCAATAAAATTATTAAAGTTTTGCATCACAATTTATTAATTTTACAATAATTTTTGTAAAAAAATTTAAATAAATAATAAAATTAATTAAAATTATTTAAAATTAAAATTTTGCACCACAATTTATTAATTTATTTACTGTTAAGTTCGTATGATTGACGCATGATGAATATTTATGTAAGGAATCTGGTATTATAATTGCAGATAGTTAAATAAGAATGATGAAGATGAAGAAGATTAAGGAACAATGAAGAATATGAGAGAAATGGAATTTTATTTTTTCTACTATTTCTTATACTACAAGATGTATATAAGTGCCATTTATAAGATTGTCTTTAGTTTGATAATTTATGCCTCTTGCATGCTTATCAAGACTTAATTTGATAAAAAATTTTCAAAAGGTGTTATGTTTTTTAAAGATATAAATTTTGTCTTTAGTGTTTGATAATTTATGCCTCTTGCATGCTTATCAAGACTTAATTTGATTGCATGCTTATCAAGACTTAATTTGATAAAGATTTTTCAAAAGGTGTTTATGTTTTTTAAAGATATAAATTTTGTCTTTAGTTTGATAATTTATGCCTCTTGCATGCTTATCAAGACTTAATTTGATAAAAAATTTTCAAAAGGTGTTATGTTTTTTAAAGATATAAATTTTGTCTTTAGTTTGATAATTTATGCCTCTTGCATGCTTATCAAGACTTAATTTGATAAAAAATTTTCAAAAGGTGTTATGTTTTTTAAAGATATAAATTTTGTCTTTAGTTTGATAATTTATGCCTCTTGCATGCTTATCAAGACTTAATTTGATAAAAAATTTTCAAAAGGTGTTATGTTTTTTAAAGATATAAATTTTGTCTTTAGTGTTTGATAATTTATGGCTCTTGCATGCTTATCAAGACTTAATTTGATAAATAAAAAATGTTATGTATTTGTATTTATAATTTTTAAAAAATAAAAACCTGTCATATAATATAATAACTAAACATGTAATAGAACAATAATTAAAATTGTCTATAATAATATAACAAAAAAAAAACTGAAACATTAAATACGTATTTTTATACGTATGTGATAAATGATTGATGGCTGATTTTGTCTACATATATATATAACGTGATAATTGGTAATTATCACTCTAATTATTAGATTTAACAATCAACATGTGTATTGTAACACCCTAACACACAGAACCTTACGCTTAAGTCGTAAAGCAGATGTGGCAAGGTATTACGATCTTTAAAAGAGAAGGATATGTACATAGATATAGTTGAATGAAATCATATCTAGGAGCCTTGAAGGATAAGTTAATCAAAAACGATAAACAGAAAATCGTGTCACATTCGCATGGGTATTTGTAAAACGGACAGGAAAGATCAAAAGGAAGCTGAAAACATATATACATATCAGAGTTCCAAAACTTAGATAACAAGCTCCAGATTCGACCTGCGAAGCTAAGGCCGGCCAGAGTATATGATTATATATATATACAACCCAAAATAAAACTCAAACCACAAAGTAAACCCCTGTATCTCCAAGTCGACCTCTAGGAGGGACAAAACACAAAAAGTACATGTGGAGATTCTATAAACATTTATACATAGCCCAAAATCAAGATATAACAGTCAAAAAGGTAGTTCTTCGCTTGAAAGGAGGATATCCAGACGCTCAACGAGGTGTCTCTCGACCTGCATCTGAAAAACAACAATATAGTATGGGATGAGAACCGGAAGTTCTCAGTATGGTAAAGGTGCCTGCATAGTTAATGTAAAAGGTCTCGGGAAAGCCAGAGGCATTCCTAGAACTCCGACACTCAAAATCATTCTTAAATAAAATAAACTAAACCAAAAGTTAGATAAGTTATCTAAGGTGTTCTAGTTATGAATCTAACTTTAACTTAATACTTCACTTTCTGTCGCCTCCAATCCTCCGAATCACTGGTGGAACAACCCTCTCCCCTCACACCTTCGTCAAGAGGAATTTCTCAGAAAACATACACATACATTTCAAGCAAGGAAAGCACAGATAGAGAAGCATTTACAGCAAGTAGAACAAGTAGCGGATAAGCAGAATTAAACAGTTAAGCAAACCAAAACAATGCACACGCAAGCAAACAAACAAATGCATATGATGTATGCCTATCCTATGGCTGATGAGTCTCATCTGTCGGTTATACAGCCAACCCGACATGTTCTGGTAGTTAACCATTGGACAGTCCCTCTGTGCGCGCATCCCCAAGCTCAATAATATTTCATGGAGTTAAACTCCAAACTCAAATATAATATTCAATGGAGTCACACTCCAAACTCAATAATATAGTATTCCATGGAGCCAAACTTCAAGCTCAATAATATTCCATAGAGTCAAACTCCAAGCTCAATAATATAGTATTCCATGGAGCCAAACTCCAAGCTCAATAATATAGTATTTCATGGAGACGAACTCTAAGCTCAAATATAATATTCAATATATATATATATATGCCCATGGGAGAATCCGGGGAGTTAAAGTGCTCGGTCACATCTTGCGACAGAGGGTCAACAAATAGTCTCAGATACACAAGCCACATAATAATCTCTTTCCTTTTTAGAATAACACCTCAAATCAAAACTCTAATTCTTATAGAAACTTTGGCAGTATCTCCTCTGAAACTCGAATTTCTGCCACCCTTCAAGGGTCCCAACTACAAAACCAAACACCTCTCAGTCATTCAAATCATTTCCAGTAACAAATTATTTCAAAATCAAACAAATACCAATATTAAATCTTTTCCTAAAACCAACCAACTTCAATAGCAAATTATTGACAACAGCTAAACCACTCATTTTATACCATATATACATTCAGTTCATTCCTATCTTAAGGTCTTCTAGCCTAAGTTTTCACGTGACATTAAACATTAACTACGAGAAACCAAAACCATACTTTCGTACGGAATCAAAATATTCAAAGCTCTGGAGAAGCTTTCTGACCGAGCTATCGAAGAAGAAAACGTCCAAAATCGTCTGTGCCTCCTAAAACTCTCGTTGGCCAAACTCAAAGGATAGAAGAGCTACGTCACCTTCAACTTTCACCGATCAAAAGTGGTGCCAACGTGTAGAGGAGGAGGATACGAATACTTTTACTAGATTAGATTTTTTATTGGAGTTACGGATTGTAAGAAATCGAAACCGAAAGTTTAATGAGGTTTACGTTATTTCTCTCGCTCCTCTCTCTATTACTCTTCTCTCTCGCCTCTCATTCCTGTATATACATACATATATATATATATGGCGGCGCAAGTATAATAATGATAATGAAGTAAATATTACTTAATTCCTTCCGTTGATACTATTATATATAAAACTAATGATATAATAAGACTATAATGATACTCATAACTAGATATTATACATATGTGTATACGTATGCAATGGTTTTCCATTGAGTAAATGGCTGCCGCCTTATATATATATAGGGATACAGGTTTCACCGTACTTATAATCCATCTTTCATTATATGCTAATTTCTGTCTTTGAGTTGAGTTTATAGTATAGCGAAGCTCCAACAAGTGTGTGATCCACTGATTCACTGAATGACTCTTTCAGAAGTAGCAGTCTTGGACGAAGTAGAATGGCCGAAGTGAGCCGAGGAGCCGAGTGACGCGCCAGCGCTACTAATTGCTCTCGATTCTCCCCGGATTTGAGCCTTTGACGTCTAAGCCCACAGTAAACATATGATGAGCCCAAACAAAAAATCCAAGAACACCTATACTGATCATGGCATAAACCATGCCTAGATACCCGAAGACCGGTTTTCCCGAAAAAGTCGAAACGATATGACTTATGATACCGGATCCAGGCAGAATGGGAATATACACCTCTGTAACAATAATATTATTTATTTATTTATTTATTATTTATGAACGCCAATGAAAATAATGGATAAAATGTTTTATGCCTCTTATTTTCTAACTTTTATTTAATGTTTTATGCCTCTTGCTTATCAAGATCAGACTTGATTTGATAAAGATTTTTTAAAAGGTGTTTATGTTTTTTAAAGATATAAATTTTGTCTTTAGTGTTTGCTAAATAAAAAATGTTATGTATTTGTATTTATAATTTTTAAAAAATAAGATGTTTTAATTTTAAAAGTACTTAAAGTAAAATTTTTTAAGATTGAT
>NC_029789.2:144994565-144995095 GCF_000816755.2 Arachis ipaensis | reverse complement strand
ATACAATTGTTGTTGTTTGTGTTCATTAAAAATTATTTTTAATTTAATTTATTAAATATAAATATTATAATTTTTAAAAAATTATCTTTTATAAACTATTTTTAAAAAATAAAAGTTTACGAAACCAAGTCTAACTGTAAATGAGTTCTGTGTAGGAGGTCTTTATTTGGACTGGAATCCTATATAGTTATGCAAGACTTGTTTAATATATTATTTTTGCATTTAACTATATTATTATAAGAGAAATATTAGAGGATCAATAAAATTTATTGATTTTGATTAGCAGTTAATTACTAATGTTTAAAAGTTAATATTTAAAAATATAGATTAATAAAAATATGTTGTTAAATTGTTAGACAAAAAAAATTTGGTTCTAAGTTAGTGATGCTCCCATTGCTTTTAAAAATTTTGAATTAACCTTAAAATATGTTGTGTTTCTTTGATTTTCCACTTCTCTCTCTCTTTTGTCTTTTATGTGACTCTTTTATACTAAAATGAGTTGAATATAATTATGAAACTCTATCCTTGTT
>NC_029789.2:144994234-144994488 GCF_000816755.2 Arachis ipaensis | reverse complement strand
GTTTGTTGTATTTTTTTTATTTTTAATAAAAAATATTTTAAAAAGAAGGTAATAAAAAGAATGATGAGATTTTTTTTATAAAGGATAGACTATAATAGAATGAGTTGGTAGATGAAGTTAATGAATTACCATTATTGCGGCCGTCTTTTAGTGTCTTTTGTATTATTATATCTAAAAACAAACAAAAAAATTGATGAAAAGAACCGCATACAATAAAAAAAAAAACAAATATTTTATTAAAAATTTTTTAAAAT
>NC_029789.2:144984028-144993992 GCF_000816755.2 Arachis ipaensis | reverse complement strand
TAAATGATTATTTGTTATAAATATGATAAAAAGAAATTTTTTATTGAAAAATTATGATAAAGGTCGTAGGAGTGACGGGTGAAAGGCGATGGTTGGTGGTGGTGCATGATGTCACTGATATAAAATGATATTCAAGTTAGTTAGAATTCAGTTTTTGTTGGTTAAAGGAACTGACATGTGAAGAAGTTAGTTTGGAAGTTTGCATGAAAAGCTGGCTTATATAAATTGGTTTCTTCATTCTAAGGGAGTTGAATCCTCTAATTCTTGTATCAATGCCTAAGCAATAACAATTTTCTTCCTCTTTCTCTCCACATCTCTGTTTTCTCAATCTTCGATTCACACTTTTCACATGGTGCGGTGAGCCATTGCCATTGCAATGCAGCTACACCAAGCTCTCTTCCTCTTCTAATTCATCTATCTCTTTCTTCCATTCTCTCACTGACTTTTCTTTCTTCTCTTCTCTTCGACTCATACAATAGAGATGAGAGAATGTTATCATCAATGCATGCTCCATTAGCTTGTTGACAAGTTTCAATTACGAGTTCTAGAGAAGGAGATTTTCGGAATCGATCACCTCAATTGCAAAGAAATAGTAGCGATTTGATGGATCCGAACCAAATGAATCCGAGTTCCTTTGCTCCAGGCCTCGATTTACATACAATAGCTATGATCGTAGCTCAGATTAACGCGATTTAAGCGACAAGCTCGTGTAGTTCAGTGAATCTGATTATGGATCCTTCCAATACCTTCTTTTTACACCTTGGTGAATATTCAGGTAACTCCTTGATCCCTTTAGCTCTAGATGCCACAAACTATGGTTCTTAGTCCTATTCAATGCAAAAGCACTAAAATCAAAGAATAAGCTGGGTTTTGTGGACGGTTCTTTACCGAAATCTGCCGAAGATGATCCTGTGTTCGATTCTTGGAACAGATGCAACAATTTAGTAGTTTCTTGGATTACTCACTCGCTAAGTCCAGAGATTGTAAATAGCGTACCTTGGAATGGAGTCGCTTCTGATATTTGGGATGAATTGAAGAAAAGATTCTATCATGGAGATGTATTCCGCATAGCCGAATTAGACGAGGTGTTGTTTTCGACGAGACAAGGAGATTTCACCGTCACTTCGTATTTCATGAAATTGAAAGGGATATGGGAGAAGTTAGAAAATTTTTGGCCTGTCCCTGCCTGCACATGCTCACCTATGTGCGCCTGTAGCCTCATCGGCATCTTGCGCAATTATCACCAAGATACATTTGTCGTAAGGTTCCTTAGGGGACTCAATGATTAGTACTCAACAGTAAGAACAAATATCATGATGATGAAGCCTTTACCTTCAGTCGATATTGCATTTTCCTTAGTGCTACAATAGGAAAGACAACTTCTTGGGAATGATTCATTTGATTCCAAACCATTATTCAATGCTGTTGAGAGGCAAACCAATTATGCACCTCCTTTCACTACTCGAGGCCGAGGAAAGGATAATAGAGGTGGCTGAGGCAGAACTTTTGGTGGTAGATATAAAACAATGCTTCTTCTGCGACAAAACGGGTCATCTAGTTGATACATGCTATAAAAAGTACAGTATGCCTTGACACATCAAGCAAAAGATGATCCAATCTGCTAACAACATCACTGTCGAGATTGATGAGAATGAAGGCAGTGACACTCTAGAGTTGTACAAGGATAGTAACAATGCAGGTCTTTCTTTCACTTTGGAGCAAAAGGAAGCTATACTAGCCTTACTATAACAGCAAGGGGCCACCAATCATCATAATGTCAATCAATTTTCATTGACCACAGATCCCCAGCCATCATAGACACTTGCACCAAATTCCATTGAAGGTAGATCACTTTTCTCACGTAAACCTGCATCAATGAAGTCAACTTCCTGGATCATTAACACAGGAGCAACAGTACATGTCACATTTATCCTTATAGTTTTTCATACTTAGCAATGCATAAGTCCAATCAGAGTCAAATTACCAAACAAATGTATTTTAATTGCCACAATTTCAAGCATTGTCAAGACTTCTAATTCTCTATACTTAACCAATGTGTTGTACTTACCCGACTTTGCTCTAAACCTCATATCAATTTTGAGCCATTAATTTAATTGATTGTCAATTTGTTTTTAACAAATTTGGTTGTGAGATCCAGGACTACCATACAATGAAGAAGATTGGAGCAGCTGAGATCAATGGAGGTTTATACAAAATAGCACAACCACATGATTCTCACTTAACGGCACACACATTAAGCATTGCAACAGCAACACAATCAGTTTTAGAAACTGATCCCACTGTACTTTGGCACCATAGGCTAGGTCATGTACCATTTCATAAGTTGCATGATATTTCTCATTTGTACCCTTCAATTCAACATCTCAAGTTCAATAAAAATATTTTTAGTTACCCATGTGATCCTTGTCATTATGCCAAGCGTAAAAGAAAAGTTTTTCTTTTAAGTACCTCTAAAACTTTAAATTGCTTTGATCCAATTCATGCGGACAATGGGGGAAGGCATCAATATAATCTCTACTATTGGCCACAAGTATTTTTTAACATTAGTGGATGATCATAGTAGGTTCACATGGATTTTTATAATGAAACAAAAATCAGAAACTTCTATCATCATTCAACAATTTTTCATTTTTGTCAAAAATCAATTTGAAAAGGATATTAAAAGTATTAGGACAGACAATGGCAAAGAATTTTTTCTTGAACAATTTTACAAATTAAAAAGAATACTGCATCAAACATCCTATATCCAAATTCCACAACAAAATAGTATTGTGGAGTAAAAACACCAACATCTCTTGCATGTCACAAGAGCCATATTGTTTCACTCTCTAATACCAGACTGTTATTGGCATCTAGCTCTAACGTACGCCACTGAAATTATTAATTGCCTTCCTAGTACTTCACTCAAATACAAGTATCCTTTCCAAATGATTTACAATACTTTACCTGTTTGCAAAATTTAAAGTCTTTGGAAGTCTCGTTTTTATATCCACACTTGCTGTCAATAGAAAAAAGTTGGAACCAAGGGCAAAGAAGTGTGTATTTCTTGGCTTCAAACAAGGAACAAAAGGTTACTTAGTTTTGGAAATTAAAACAAATGAAATTTTTGTTTCAAGAGATGTTACATTTTACGAACACATTTTACCTTTCAAGGACATCACCTCACTACCAAGAGCTAACATACAACTCAATGCTGCACATGACACTATCTTACCTCACACAAACCAACACAATACATTTGATTCATTATTTAATTACAATCCAACCTCATCAAATTTTACAGATTCTGCATTACACTATATCACCAACTCCCTGTATCACATAACCAATTCACACAATCATCCTCACTAAACACTCACAATCACCTTACTTCACCACCCCTAGTCTTAGAAGGTCCACAAGAATACGAAAGCAACCTTGCTCTTTAAAGGACTTTCAATGCTACCAAACCTCCATTGAATCAGAATCTGCTATACCAACTATAAGGTATCCAATCTCAAACTTTATTTCTTATAATAACTTGTCACAAACACATCATGCATTAGCTGCAGTCATTGAGTCATCATCCAAGCCAAGACACTATGATGAGGCGGTCACCCAACCCTGTTGGAAAGAGGCAGTCTTAACTGAACTATCTACTCTAAAGGCAAATGATACTTGGATTCTTACTTCTTTACCTCCTAAGATTAAACTAAAATTAAAGCTGGATGCATCAATTGAACGACACAAGGCAAGACCAGTAGCCAACGGATATACACAACGGGAAGGCTATATTTTTTTGATATATATAGCTCTGTCGCAAAGATGACAACACTCATATTGTTATTATCATTGGCTACTGCCAAGAAATGGCACTTGCAACAATTGGATGTTAATACAGCATTTCTTCACGGTGACTTGGATGAAGAGGTTTATATGAAAATTTTTCAAGGGCTCACTGTTCCTAAACCAGGCCTTGTGTGCAAGCTCAGAAATCCCTATATGGACTCAAACAAGCTAGTAGGCAATGGAATATCAAGCTGACTTCCAAGTTGCTTAGCCTCAGCTACTCCCAATCCAAGAACAACTACTTACTATTCACTAAAGTTTCAAATGGGAAATTCACTACAATCCTTGTTTACATGGATGATCTCATTCTTACTGGTGATGATATGCTTGATATTGACCACATCATGGCAAAACTCCATGAGGCATTCAAGATCAAAGATATTGGTAGCTTAAAATTCTTCCTAGGATTGGAAATAGCAAGAAGCAGCAAGGGTGTTGTAGTCAACCAACGCAAATATGTCCTCGACTTCTTGGAAGAGTATGGGATGACTAATTGCAAACCCGCGACTACTCCTATGGATTACACTACTAAACTCAGCAAAACATCAGCTCCAGCCTACAATGATGTATCATTTTATAGACGTCTCATTGGTATATTGGTTTATCTAACTACGACACGACCATATATCTCATTCGCAGTTGGCAAGCTCAGCCATTGCTTAGACTGTTCTACCACAAACCACTTTCAATATGCAATTCGAGTCCTAAAATACCTTAAGCATGCTCCAACCATAGGTCTTGTTTTCTCTTCTTCATTAGACTTGGTTCCATCAGGATACTCAGACTCGGATTGGGCTTCTTGTTCTGACACTAGACGTTCAGTTTCAGGTTACTGTTTTCATCTTGGCACTTCAATTCCCTTATCTCATGGAAAAGTAAGAAACAACCAACTGTTGCAAGGTCCTCTTCCGAGGCGGAATATCGATCACACGCCTTGGCATTCACCTCTCAGCTCCAATTCCTCTTTATTGTGACAGCCAATTAGCTAGATACATCGCTGCTAATTCAGTTTTTCATGAGTGAACAAAACATATTGAGGTAGACTACCATGTTATGAGAGAGAGATTTGCATCTCGACTAATCAAGCTACCACAAATTTTATCTAGGGACCAAAATGCTGATATTCTTACAAAACCTTTAGCCCTTCAAAGCTGGCTTTGCTAAGCTGTGATTGTTGGACATCTATTGTAAAACCAAGTTAATTAATAACTAATTAATCCATAAATTAAAATTTATTCTAGAAAATTAGAAATGTGATTTTTATGGTTTAATATGGTAGAAAAAATTAAAACAATAATTTCGACACTAATTTTAAAGAATTTAGCCCAAGATTGGGCCAAACAGACCAAACCGGCCGAATCGGACCCGTAGACCCAACCAACCTCAATCTAAAATCCTTAAACAGCACTCTCTCTCCTTTCTTAAACCCCAAACACATTGAAGCAGTCATGGAAGGGAAGAAAACTCTTCCAAAAACATAAATCCTCACTTGATCTTCAAATCACCATATCTTTTTATTCGGAGTTCCGATTGCCGCACCTTTTGCGGCCACGCATTCACCGCGTTAAGCTCTAAAAATCCCACAACGTTGTTCTTGAGCTAAGCCATGATTTTTTCTCTGAAATTTCAGCCTTAATTTCGAAATTTTGGGTAAAAAATATTGAGATTTGTGAGCTTTTGATGTTATAGGACCCAACTAGCTTGAAGGAGAGGCTTAATCTTGTCTCCTTGATACTTGGGTGTGGTAAGATTCTCAACCCTAGTGAAAATTATTGGTTTATGATGTTTGGGTATTGAGTGGGTATGTTTGAATGTGGTATTGTGGTTTAGGTAGTGTATATATGTATGTTGAGACTTGATTGAAGTCTTGGAAAGCTTGGAAAAGGAATTTTGTGTGCTAAAAATCTATTTTTGGAGGTGTTAAAGCCTTGAGAGCTTGTGAAAAAGTGAATTGGAGGTGTTCTGGGTTGAGCGGAAAATCAGCCAAGGTATGGTTTTAATTTCCTGTATCTAAAATATAATGTGGTGTGAAAACTTATACTAGAGACCCTAAGATAGGATTTGGACTCTTGATGTTGTTGATTGGTTGAGATAAATTGTGTTGTTATGTGTGTGATTAGTGGATTTTTGATGTTTTGATGGTATGATGTTTGAGAGATATGCATGCTTTGATATATGCTTAATGTTGGGTGAGATTGAATTATGGGTGAAACTATGTTGATGGTGAGGATGATATTGATTGTATGTATTGATGGTTGATGGAATTGGTATTGTTGGAACTTGGGATGGGAAAGATATATGATATGATGTTTTGTTTGAAATTGAGTTATTTGATTGAGATTGGTTAAAATGGTGGATTAGTGGGTTGTGAATTTAATAAAATGTTAACATATGAGTTGAAGAGGTTTGAGATTGACTTTTGGTAAGTTTTGGTTGGTTTTGAAAGGGGTTGAAATTGGTTTGTTTTGAAAATGGAATTTTGTGGGTTTGTATGAAATTGTGGTATTTGGCCTATTTTGATGGAGCATATCTTGGTCTCTGGATCCTTGATTTGTGTCAAACTTATTTAGAAATAAAATTGGATCCGGGATGTTTATGCCGTTCGAAGAACAGATGAAAAATGATTTGAAACGAAAAAGTTATGCTCGTAGGAAGTTTAGGATTTGAAAATGTAATTCTGCAGTTTTTTAAACTTAATAAAATTTTTGACAAGTCGTGCTCTCACGCGCACGCGTGACTGACGTGCACGCGTCACTCTCAATTTTTACTCCCCCACGCGTGCACCTGGCTGATGCATACACGTTGTTGTATTGATGCAGGTGCGTAGTAGAAAATCCAGAGAGTTGTGATGGTAGCGTGCTGGTTTTGTGTGAGGAGCACAAAACGCACCCACGCGTATGCGTGGCTGACGCGCACGCATCACCCTACCTTTCTGCTTCCCATGCGTGCACATGGGAGATGCTCACGCATCACTCTACTTTTTCTTCCTTCCACGCGTGCGCATGGGCAACGCGCACGCGTGACCCTATTTTCACCAAAAAACTGATTTTTGAGTTTTTAAAGTCAAATTTCAGACTTCTAAGCCTCCATTCTCATCTTTTATGTCCTAAATCCATATAGTATTCCTAGTGATGAGAAGAATTTAGGAATTGTGGTAACTCGTGGATGAAGTAAGGGGAGAATTAATGATGAATTATGATTAATGATAATTGTATGGAGTGTTGATGATGATGGTGGAAGTGCTTTATATGCCATGAGTCGAATGGCTGTAATTGTTAATAAATTGTGGCTAGTTATGGATTGTATTATGAGTCAAATGGCTGTGTTATTATTGAATTATGGCTGAGTTATTATTAAATTATGGCTGAGTATGATTGCATATATGCTTATTGAATGAAATGTAAATGTTGCACTTTCACTATCTGAGATACGAGTTTCCCTGGGTGAAAGAAGTGGCTAGCCACCACGTGCTCCAGGTGGAGACTCGATACTCTGTTGATCCTGTGTCGTAAGTGTGGCCGGACACTGTGAAAGTTCCGGATGAGCTCGCCCCCGTGGATAAACACTAGTGTGGGTGTTATGAATATGTATTGATGATTATGATTGAGAATAACTCGAGTTGGGGATGCACGACAGAGGGACAGTCCAATGGTTAGCTACCAGGACTTGTTGGGTTGGCTTTATAACCGACAGATGAGACTCATCAGCCACTAGGATAGGCATACATCATATGCATTATATGTGAATTGTTTGGAATGTCTAATTGACCTCATATTACTTACTAATTGTCTAACTGCCGTATCTGCTTTCTATTTGTTCATTTCCTTGTTTGATATAATTGTGTTTGCGATATCAAATTACTGATAGCGGTTGGGAGGTTCGAAGGATTTGGAAAGAGGAGTGTTAGTTAGACTGAAGATCTTTAGCTAGTTGCCTATTTCATTTATGGTTTAGTCTATTTATAAGCTTTGATTATCTGTTAGGAGTTCTAGGATTGCCTTCGACTTTCCCAAGATATTACATGTTAGATATTTGGACACTATTACTATGCTGAGAACCTCCGGTTCTCACCCATGCGGATTTTGTGGTTTTCAGATGCAGGACGTGAGATTCCTCGTTGAGGCATGTTGGAGACTTCTGGATTAGCGAGGATCCTTAGTTCTCGGGACTTTATTTTTGTTTTATGTACTTACTAAGATACTTATTATCTCCACTAGCTCGTCCCCGTGAATATACACCAGTGAGGGTGTTGGATGTGAATTATGATTATGTTGTGGATAACTCGAGTTGAGGATGCGCGACAAAGGGACAGTTCAATGGTTAGCTACCAGGACTTGTTGGGTTGTCTTTTTAACCGACAGATGAGACTCATTAGCCACTAGGACAGGCATACATCATATGCATTATATGTGAATTGTTTGGAATGCCTAATTGACTGCATACTTACTTGCTAATTGTCTACCTGCCGTATCTGCTTCCTACTTGTGCATTTCTTTATTTGATATAATTGTGTTTGCATACCAAATTACTGGTGGTGGTTGGGAGGTTCAAAGGATTTGGAAGGGGGTATTTAGTTAGACTGAAGATCCTTAGTTAGTCACCTATTTTCTTTTTTCAAGGTTTAGTATGTTTATATGCTTTGATTATGAATTGGGAGTTCTAGGATTGCCTTCGGCTTTTCCAGGACATTACATGTTTGATATTTGGACACTGTTACCATGCTGAGAACCTCCAGTTCTCACCCATGCGGATTTTGTGGTTTTTAGATGCAGGACGTGAGGCTCCTCGCTGAGGCATACTGGAGACTTCTGTTTTAGTGAAGATCCTTAGCTCTTGGGACTTTATTTTGGTTTTATGTACTTTCTTAGATACTTATTATCTCCATTGTATATATATATATATATACTGTATTAACTCTTTTTAGAGGTTATTTTGGAGAAATAGGTTCTGTAGCTTGTCTTTTGGGTTTCTTTTAGATTCTTTTACTTTATATATGTATGTATACTTCTATGCTCGGACCGGTTATCTTCGCAAACCGAGTCTTGAGCTTGGATATTCGTATTTTTGGCACTCTCTTATTTATATACTCGTATTGGCTTATCCTTTATTTGTTTTGTTACGTTATTGATCGGAGTGTCGCGCTTTTCAATTTAACGATTTTGTTTTACCCCTTTTTTCTCAAAGGCTCCTAGTTATAAACATTTTTTACACTACTATATATACTAAATTTTATTTTTAGAGGTCGTAATACCTCGCCACCTCTATTTTATGACTTAATCATAAAGCCCAATGTGGTAGGGTGTTACATCTATAGCCCCAGCTTAAGGGAGAATATTTGACCTCTTCACAGTTTTTTATTTTAATTATAATGATATTTATTTGGTGCAAGTGTATATAATTTTTCTTTTCTTTCTTCATTTTTTTCCTTTTGGATCCTTTCATGTAGTATAATTCAAGTTGTAAGTTGTCAATTTTATTCAAAATTAACAATTTAAGGAGAAATGTCACTGATATAAACTGATGTACAAGTTAGTTAGAATTCAATTTTCAAATTAGTTAGAATTCAGTTTTCACCGATTAAAAAAACTGACACGTGAAAAAATTAATTTAAAAGTTTGTATAAGAAGTTAGTTTATATAAACTGGTTCCTTCATTCTAAGAGGATTGAATCCTCTAATTCTTTTATCAATGCTTAAGCAATAATAATTCTCTTTCTCTTTCTTTTTTCACATATCTATTTTTTCAATCTTCAATTCACACTTTTTCACACATGGCAATGAGAGGTAGGGTGGTTTGATGGGGATAGAGTAAGGCTGTAAGGCTAAAGAGTAGTGGATAGAAAAAAGGAGGGCGATGATGATGATATGCATAAAAACTAAAAAGGAAGGGTAAAATGGAAAAAGAAATACCCATCATATATTGATTGTTATTTGTTCAGAAATAACGATAGGAGTAGTATTACTTAACAGGAAAATTGTTCAAGTTAGTTGCAGAAAGTAGTTAGAGATTAATTGTGTAGTTTGGAGACTTGGAGCTAATGTGAAATGCATGGATGTATAGTAGCTTGAGTTTTAGAGTAGAGTTGAGTTACTTATAGACTTATAGCGTAGGCATA
>NC_029789.2:144982588-144983918 GCF_000816755.2 Arachis ipaensis | reverse complement strand
ATCTCAAATCCAAGTCACCATTATGGGAATAACGTAATACGTATGTACTAGCTATATCCTCCTTCTTTCTTATACATATATTGTTATTTTAGTACCATTATATTATGATGATTATTATAATATTTTAAAAAATATTGTTAAAATTAAAATAATATTTTTTTATTATTTAACAATGTTTTTTAAACAATAAAAAATATTATTAAAAAAAAGTATTGTCAAATAAAAAAAACTGTAACTTTAATCTTAATAATACTAGAATTATATATATATACACGAAAAATTACTAAAAATACTTATAAAATTTATCAATGTTGACAAAAATACTCATAAATTAAGAAAACTAACGCAGTATTCATGAAAGATGATTTCGTACGACAAAAGTATTCAAATCTTAATTTTTTGTTGATTTTTTAATAAAATTTTCAAACTACCCTCACCCTCACCTACCCTCTCACGCAAGCCTCCTTCATTAGCACCCTCCTCCGCCTCAGCGTTGCCAGTGTCGGCACAGCTTCCGACGCCACCAACTTCTTTATCCTCCTTTTTGGCCCCGGTGACAAAGTGAAAGTAATCAGAAGTCTCCTCAATGGCAACATCAATGTCAGATCGAACAAGAGCTCCAGGATGCGACTGAAGACGTGCGGCAGGCGACACAGTTTCTTTTCGGCGGCGGCTGCGGTGTCGACACCAAATTGAGTAGTGATATTGCGTTTTTGGGGACAGACGAAATAAATTTTTATGATGGGAGCTCTGTATAGTAACGCAACAAAAGATTGCAGCGCCAAGATTAACAACATAATTAATCACTACTGATAAAGAATTAGAGAAAGAACTATAAAGAAACAGTTTTTAATCGTTTCAGTTATTTTTTTTCTTTTTTTTTCCTTAATTTGGGATTTTTTATTTTTGTGTGAAGAGATGTGGTGAAAAAATTGGAAAGAGCTCACTATCGTGAATTTTTCTGCCAAAAATCAGTCGAGGTCCTTCACTACTATCATCATCATTGATTTCGGTCTCGTCTATTGTAGGAGACTAGGAGTAGTTTTGGATTCTATGATAAGAATTTTAAAGGTGCAAGTTGGGTTGTGGAAAGGTTGAAAAAGTGAGTTGAAATTGATGGTGTGAGTAGTTTAGAAATTTTATCAAGAAATTAATAAAAAATTAGGGTTTGGATACTTTTATCGTATAGAACCTATTTTTTATAAGTACAACATTAATTTTCTTAATTTATGAATATTTTTGTCAGTGTTTATAAACTTTATGGATACTTTTATTAGTTTATATATATATATATATATATATATATATATATATATATATAGAAGTAGCT
>NC_029789.2:144975468-144981385 GCF_000816755.2 Arachis ipaensis | reverse complement strand
CTCAGAGTTGAATTGGGTTATTTATAGATTTACCTTGTATTAATAAATTTATGGTTAAAATATAATGTAGTGTGTATTGTATAAATTTCTTCCTTCGTATAGGAACGACGGTAGAATATCTCAAAAAGATAGTTGTTGTTGGAGTATAGTCATACAAAAATCCCTTAGTTTGTTACTTTATTTCTTTTCCATTTTCGTTAAATTGTATTGTCCTGGACCTTTAGAAAATAAAGAAAATTACTCTAACGATTAGCTATACTCTTAAAAAAAACAAAATAGAATAAAATCTAGTGTTGGGAAAATTTAACAAAGGTTTAAAATAAGAACCTGTCTAATAGCGTAAGCAACAAAAATAATTTTTCCACAACTTATGCGATTAAATAGGCAATACCAAAGATACTCTAAGCAGCAATTATAATGGCAGAAATTAAATAATCAAACACCAGAATTTTAACGTCGGAAAATGTCCAAAAGAGGGACAAAAAATCCACGGGACTTAGTCCAGAAAAATCTTTCACTATCAGAATAATGGGTACACAAACAGTCTTCCTAGCTAGTAGCACTAGGGCATCTCAACAATCAACAAAATACATCATCAAAACTAATGGAATCAACATAAACCTCCACAAAGTGGGTATCCCAAATCAGGAAAAAGAGAAGGCAATACAACTAGTAAGTTATATCCTAATGTTCATCTCTACACCAAGAATAACATACTAAAATTTTATAAGAAATGGAACAAATTTACCAGGTCAATGTAATCAAGATTGGCATGCCCTTTTTCCCCAAATTTCCTTCTTCTCTCGACGCCGATGCTCTTCTCCTTTTACTGTTTCTTTCTTTCCTTTTGAAAAGAGAGGCTTCACTTCTCTCTCTCTCTCCCTCGGTGGCTTAATGCCACTTCCTTCATTTATTTTTTTTCTTTTTAAAACTTGGGGATAGGTTGCTCCACCAAGTCCGCCTTCTCTTTGTAGGAATCAAACTTCACTGTAGGTAAATTTTTAGTCATCATATCTGAACCATTATCATTAGTATGGATTTTTTCAAGTGCATATGACTTCATCTCAAGCGCTTGACGTATCCAATGATACCTCACTTCTATGTGCTTCGATCTAGAATGAAACGTCGGATTCTTGCTAAGATGGATAGCACTCTGACTGTCATAAAATAACACAAACTTCTCTTGATTGATGCCTAACTCTTGTAGAAATTTCTTCATCCACAAGAGTTCCTTAGAAGCTTCAACAAAAGCAATGTATTCTGCTTCTGTAGTGGACAAAGCAACACATTTCTGAAGTCGAGATTGCCACGACACAGCTCCCCCTGCAAAAGTCATCATATAGCCAGAAGTAGACTTCCTTGAATCAAGATCCCCAGCCATATCTGCATCTGTGTAACCATCCAACACAGGTTGGCCACTTCCAAAGCATAAACAAACTCTGGAAGTACCATTAAGGTATCTGAGAATCCACTTCACTACTTACTAGTGTTCCTTGCCAGGATTAGAGAGAAACCGACTAACAACTCCAACTGCATGAGCAATATCTGGTCTGGTGTAAACCATAACATACATAAAACTGCCAACTGCAGATGCATATGGAATCTTCTTCATTTCTGCTTTCTCTTTCTCATTTGTAGGACATTGCTGCGAACTCAGCTTGAAATGACTAGCAAGTGAAGTACTAACAGGTTTAGAATTACTCATGCTAAACCTCTCTAAAACCTTCTCAATATACTTCTGCTGTGACAACCACAGTTTTCCATTCTTCCTGTCACGAGTGATACTCATGCCAAGGATTTTCTTTGCAGAACCAAAATCCTTCATAGCAAAGGATCTATTCAAGTCTTTCTTAAGACTTTCAATCTTCTTAGTGTCATGACCAACAATCAACATGTCATCAACATAAAATAAGAGAATTATAAAATTACCATCAGAGAATTTCTTAATATACACACAATGATCAGAAGAAGTCTTACTATACCCATGACCTTCCATGAATGAATCAAACTTTCTGTACCACTGTCTTGGCGCTTGCTTCAGCCCATATAAGCTCTTCTTCAACTTGCATACAAGGTGCTCCTTTCCTTTAGCCTCGAAACCCTCTGGTTGCTCCATATAGATTTCTTTATCTATATCACCGTGAAGGAATGCAGTCTTCACATCAAGCTGTTCAACCTCTAAATTCAAGCTAGCTGCCAATCCAAGCACAACTCGAATAGAGGACATCTTCACAACTGGAGAGAAAATCTCCTCAAAATCAATACCTTTCTTTTGTTCAAAGCCTTTCACAACCAATCGAGCTTTGTACCTTGGTCGTGAGACATTTTCATCCGCTTTCAACTTGAACACTCATTTATTCTTGAATGCTCTCTTACCCTTCGGTAACTTCACCAATTCAAAAGTATGATTCTCATGCAAGGATTTCATTTCTTCTTGCATGGTTCAACTAATCTTCCTTATACTCATCAGACATAGCCTCCTGGTAGCTCTCTGGCTTCCCAGTCTCAGTGTTCATCACATACTCATGAAGAGAGTATTTCTGAGAAGGATGACGCTCTCTAGTAGATCTTCTCAATTCAGGCTCAACTGGTGGTTCAGGTGGAACTTCAACATCTGGCACCTCAGGTTGAGGTGTAGGTTCATCATGCAAATCATCACCAACATTATCAACTTGAACATCTCCCCCATCAACAGGAGGTCTAGTGGAAGGGCCAGGTTCATCATCAGCAGAACGTCTAACAGTTACTGTTGGCTTATCTGTCTTCTCAAGATCTTCAATTGTTTGGTCTTCAAGAAAAATCACATCTCGGCTTCTAATTATCTTCTTGCTCACCGGATCCCATAATCTGTAACCAAAGTCTTCGTGACCATAACCCATGAAGATACACTGCTTTGACTTTCCATCAAGTTTAGACCTTTCATCTCTTGGAATGTGAACCAAAGCCCTGCAGCCAAATACTCGCAAGTGACTATAGGAGACATCTTTCCCTCTCTAAACTTTCTTTGGAACATCACCATTTAGTGGAACTGAAGGAGAAAGGTTGATCAGATCTACTGCAGTCCTCATCGCTTCACCCCAAAAGGATTTAGGCAACTTTGCATGAGAGAGCATACACCTAACTCTATCATTGATAGTACGATTCATTCTCTCAGCAACTCCATTATGTTGAGGAGTCTTAGGAACCGTCTTCTCAAACTTCATCCCATGTCCTTTACAATACTCTTCAAACAGACCCCTGTATTCACCACCATTATCTGCTCGAACACATTTTAATTTCCTTCCTGTTTCTCTTTCAACACTTGCATGAAAGTGTTTGAAGATTCCGAGAACCTGGTCTTTAGATTTCAAAACAAAAGTCCACACTCTTCGAGAATAATCATCAATAAAAGTAACAAAATATGATGCACCACCTAGTGTCTTGGCATCCATAGTGCAAACATCAGTGTGAACTAAATCTAGAACATGTGATCCCCTATGAGGTCCAGAATTATGAAATGATACTCTAGCATGCTTTCCAACAAAACAATGAGTGCAAGTATTTAAAGTTGTACCTTTCACAGGAAGTGAGTGCTTCTTGGCTAAGACGCTTAGTCCTTTCTCACTCAAGTGACCAAGACGTATATGCCACAAATCAGAAGAGGAATCATCAGCTATATTCACCTCTTCTTTGTACAACTTTGCTTGCAACCGATAGAGAATAGTGAGACTATTATCTTCTCTAGCGACAATGAGAGCCCCTTTGGTAATCTTGCATTTTCCACTACCAAAGGAAATGCAATACCCCTCTTAATCCAATGCCTTCACTGAAATGAGATTGAATCGCATATCTGGCGCATGCCTAACATTCTTCAACTGCAACTTGCATCCCATGTTAGTTTCAAGCCACATATCACCCATACCAATGATATCACACACTCTTTTATCTCCCAATTTGATCTTGCCAAAATTTCCAGCAGTATAAGAAGTGAAAAATTCACGCCTCGGAGTGACATGACATGAGGCACCAGAGTCCATAATCCAAGTGGAATCATCACAGACAAGATTCACATAATTTTCATCATATGTGATAAGAACATCTTCATAAACAATAGCAGCAGTTTCTTTATCACTATCTTTACCTTTGTCTTCGTTTCTTCCCCTTGATTGTTCTCTTTTCAAGAACCTACAATACCTCTTGATATGCCCCGACTTGCCACAATGGTGACAAATGAACTCCTTTGTTGGCTTGTACTTTCCTCTTGACTTGCTTCGACTCTCTGACTTATCAGAACTGTGAGGTTTTCTACTTTGACTTCTCCCCCGTGACTCTGAAACAAGTGCTTCTGACTGGGAGGAGGCATTAGTCAAACCTCGCTCTTTTCTTCTGACCTCTTCATTCAACATGCTTTCTTTAACCATTGCTAACGTCAACTTCCCATTTGGAACTGAGTTAGTCAGTGTCACAACCAGAACTTCCCAACTATCAGGTAAAGAGCTCTACAACAACAAGGCTTGCAACTCATCATTTAAAGTGATTTCATTATTTGTCAGTTGGTTCACCGTCTCTTGAAAAATGCTCAAGTGCTCCAGCATTGATTTACCTTCAGTATACTTCATATTGACAAGCTTCCTAATCAAGAATGCTTTTGTTTTGCACATTCTTCCTCTCATATAACTCCTTCAATTTGTTCCACATCTTCTCAGCATTCGTTTCGGTGTCAACATGTGGATACACGCTAATATCAAGCCATTGCCTAATCAAAGCAACTGCCTTCCGATTCAACTTTTTCCATTCAGCATCGGATTTAGTGCCTTTGGATTTATCTCCCTCCACAGGATCATACAAGTCCTTGCTATACAACATATCTTCCATGAGGGTCTTCCAAATTGAATAATTTTGGGAATTCAATTTGACCATATTCGGTCCATGAGTATTTTCCTCTATTTAATCAGCACAAAGATAAACAACCAAAGCTCTGATACCACTTTGTTGAAAAAACTCAACAAAGGTTCAAAACAAGAACCTGTCTAACAGCGGAAGCAACAAAATAATTTTTCCACAACCTGTGCGATTAAATAGGCAATACCAAAGATACTCCAAGCAGTAATTATAATGGCAGAAATTAAATAATCAGACACCAGAATTTTAACGTGAGAAAACCTCCAAAAGAGGGACAAAAAATTTACGGAACCTAGTCCAGAAAAATCTTCCACTATCAGAATAATGGGTATACAAATAGTCTTTCTAGTAGCACTAGTGTATCTCAACAATCAACAAAGTACATCATCAAAACTGATAAAATCAAAAATAAGTCTCCACAAAATAGGTATCTCAAATTAGACAAAAGAAAAAGTAATACAACTAATAAATTATATCTTAATATTCATAGATACACCAAAAATAACATACTAAAATTTCATAAAAAATAGAACAAATTTATCAAATCAATATGATTAAGATTGGTATGTCCTTTTTCCCCAAATTTCTTTCTTCTCTCGACGCCGATGCTCTTCTTCTTTTATTGTTTCTTTCTTTCCTTTTAAAACTTGTGGGCCCACTTGGTTGGGGACCCACCAACATCTAGTAGGTTGGACATTACTTACTAATGATGAGATTTAACAACGTGACAAACATGAGTGCTAATAATAGCAGTATTTATTTATTATTTATGAACGATAATGAAAATGATGGATAAAATGCTTTATACCGCTTATTTTCTAATTCTTATTTAATGTCAGCTATATTTATAAAAATTTGTCTCTTAAATAAGCGTAAATGAATTCTGCGTAGCATGCAGGTCCTTGTGGATTAAAACTAAATTGCACCATGGCTCTGAGTTTTAAGTTTGACACAGAACCAATAAACCAGGTTTTTTTTTTCTCTCTTCTTCTCGAAATCTTTTTTTTGTTTTTATTTTTTCATTTCTTATCATTAC
>NC_029789.2:144974778-144975338 GCF_000816755.2 Arachis ipaensis | reverse complement strand
CTGTTTACTGTTTAAAAAAAGAAAAAATGTTTTTTAAATTCAAATATAAATTTAAGCACTTAAATGCTATTTTAATTAAAATTTACATTTAAATACTATTGCAACAGTAATAATGGTTTACTACAATGTTATTATGAATTTACGAATTATATATATGTACAAGAACAGCTAGCTTTTTTTTTCTTATATAAAATATTTTCAGTTAAAAAATATATAAGACTCAACTATATTTATAGACTATAGAAGTGTAAGTACAATTATGAATTCTGTAATAAGAAGCATGCAAAAATAACAATAAATAATTCAACTATATGAATATTTATATATATGTCTCCTTGCAGGTACTTTTCGCAGGAAATTCTTCTGTGAAGCTAGTGATACTAAATAGGCCTCGCAAGTTAAATGCCCTTAACCTTGAAATGGTAAGTAATCCATGCCAAGACGTGGTTTGGGTCACTAATTTCAGTGAGATTAACAATTTTTATTATGATAAAAAGTAGCTAAGAATTTATTTTAATTTAGTTCGCTAAGTCAAAAATGCACTTTATTTTTAAAGAGCC
>NC_029789.2:144963267-144974754 GCF_000816755.2 Arachis ipaensis | reverse complement strand
TAAAAAAAATAAGCACACAACTTATTTAATATATAACTCAATTAATTCAATTTCATAAATAAAAAAAATACATATATACATATTTATATTAATAAGAGAAAAAACTTTCAGATAATATAAAATTAACTCATAACATAATATAATAATGCGTGCCACTCAAATAAAGACGTCTGAAACATCTTTTTTTAAAGATGTTTTCTAGTAATTAAAATTTAACACATATAATCAATTAAACCGTGTATTATTTTTGTCTAAATTAGTCCAAATAAATTAATTTAACCGAAAAAATAGTGAATTAAATTTTGAACGCCTAATTATAACAAAAATAGCACCGCTTAATCGATTATATGTATTAAATTTTAATTATTAAAAAATATCTTAAAAAAAAACGTTTTATTAGGTGTCTTTATCTAAGTGATTCCTTATAATAATATATGCTAAAATAAATTACTTTAATTAACAATACAAACGTAATGATATATGTTTGTGTATCAATAATTTAAATATTACATTGCATCCTTTATAATAGGATCAAGTGTGAATACTATTTTTATTTTTTTAATAATTTATAGCAATCGGTGGTTAATTGAAATTCATACTATAATGCACGAAAGTGATTTTAATTTGCGCACTCTCCCTTTATTTGACCTCAATACTTGGGAACTAATTTTTTGTCTGTGATTTCTAATCCTTCATCAATTAAACTAAAATATTTATTTTCATACTTGTTTTTTCGTAGCAACTTTTTGGAACTATTATCATATATAAACAATAAATATAATAAGGGTAATGAGGAAGGTCAACTTTAATTTTTGCAGGTTTCTCAAATTTTAAAGAATTTAAGGATGTATGAGAATGATTCGTCAGTTAAACTTGTAATATTGAAGGTAATTAAAGTGCCATTTAAAATGTATATGCACTTTCTTAGTTATTAATAATTTTGTTATTATGTTTGCTTTTATAATTTAAACTAAACAGTATATATATATATATATTGGTGAACTTATATCTTATATGTTCTGAATTTCTTTTCCAATGTTAATTAGGGAAATGGAAAAGGATTTTGTGCCGGAGGTGATGTAGTATCACTAATTTCTTGCTCACTCATAGGTATAAAATTACAATTTTAATTAAAGCAATTGTCATTTTTCATTTATTCCAAAATTTTATGAAATTTCAATTTTAACTACCTACTTTGTATACAACATATAGAAATAAACTAGATATTTTCTTGTAAATAGTCAGATAAATCAATTTTACATGCAAATGTGATAATTATGTTTATCATGTATTATGTAGTTTAAATTTATCAAGAGATTATATATTCTAATTTGTAACCCTTACTTTTAATCTAACTAGGACACTGGACTTACCCTATGAAATTTTATGGTAAACAACTCATTTTGGACCATTTGGCAGCAACCTACAAAAAGCCTCTAGTAAGTTTGCATTCCCTAGCTATAATAATAATTAAAAATTAAAATTTTCAAATTAAATATCATTTTATAATTCTTAATTATTATTACACTCTATATTTTTTCAATTGTTGAAAACAGGTATCTGTGATTAATGGAGTGGTCATGGGAGGAGGAGCGGGTCTTTCCATGAACACAACCTTCAGAATTGTAACTGAAAAAGCTGTATGCTTCTCTAGCTAATAAGATCAATTTCAGCAAAAAAATTTGTCAATAATATAACAAGAATAAAATCATGTTTAGCAGTATTTGATATCATAAACTAGGAGTTAAATCCTATTTTAATTTTTAAAATTAGCGAATTACGTTGATTTAGTTTCTAATGTTTCAATTGTTATAATTTGATTTCTAAATTTAAAAACGGCACCAATATAATTTTTCATGTATTTTAATTTCTATTGTCAGAATTTAATGTCGTTAGTGACATAGCTGAAATATTATCAAACTGGACATAATAAAATAATGTCGTACGTATTTTAGCGTTAAAGAATGTACTAAATGATATGTCATTTGATGGTTTGAATAATATTAAAACATTATCCCTCCCTTTTAAACAACACTAATTGTTCAAACCTTTAAACAACACTACTACTACTACTATTATTATTATTATTATTATTATTAATTCTTAATTTTTATTAAAAATGACCTTATTAATGAATCAATATAATTTTTTATTTGTTTTACCAAATTATTATTTGCAGGGGAATATTTAGGGTTAACTGAAACTCGTTTGGATGGAATAGAAATGGCAGCATGTGGATTAGCTACACATTTCGTCCATTCCACGGTAATATATATATATAATGAAAGATTTTCCTATTATTGGATTCATAATAATGTAACCATATATTTATTAGTATATTTTTTTGGTTTAATTACTCTGTTGTTTTCTATAGTTTCGTGAAATTTTCAATTAGGTCCCTATATTTTTTTTTTCTTTTTAATTGGGTCCCTGCACTAATTTTTTTTTTCAATTAAGTCCCTCTTAGTATTAATTGGCTTAATTTTATAGGGATCCAACTAAAGAAAAAAGAATTGGTATAGGGATTTAAATAAAAGAAAAAAAAAAGTGTAGGGACCCAATTAAAAAAAATTAGTACAAGGACTCAATTAAAAGAAAAAAAAATATAGGGACCTAATTGAAAATTTCGCGAAACTATAAAATTAACGGACTAATTAAACGTATTTTTTTTGTTTTTCATTCTACGTACTAGAAGCTTAATGCATTGGAAAATGCCCTACAAGCTATTACTTCTTCAAATGTATCAACGGTTGCTGCTTTAATAGAAACTTTCACAGAGAAACCAACTGTGAAACAGGATAGCCCTTTCAAGAGGTAATTAATTATTACGTCATTAAGAATATTATTGTTCTTCTTTTAATTAAGAAATATATTATTATATATGTGTGCTATTTGATATAATTGACTAATAATAATGCATTTCAACTAATTAATCCTGTTCTCATCACTATGAAAAAAAGATTGGAGATTATAAACAAATGTTTCTCAAAAGGGACAGTGGAAGATATAATTCAATCCTTGGTAAGTATATATATTATTTATTATACCCATAATTATATATCTGTTATTTTAAAAAATTGGAATGGAATTATAATTTTTAAAATTATTTATATAGGAAAATGAATTAGAAAACGGAGCAGAAGAAAAGTGGATAACAAATGCATTAAACTCTATGCGTTTTTCATGTCCCATGAGTCTCAAGATCTTTTTAAAATCTGTAAGTATATATAAAATAATAATATATCTAAATTAAAATTCATCGATATTGCAAATTTTTGCACTAATCTATCTCTATGTATGCATTGATGTTTTTCAGATCAGAAAAGGCAGAATACAAAACATTGAAGAATGTCTTTACAGGGATTATAACATTGCTTGCCACCTCAATCGAAGAACAGTAAGCAATAATTTCTACGAGGTAATTAAATATTTAAATAAATATTTTTTCCTCTGAATAAAGCTAAGAAACTTTAGCAAATAAATAAATAGTTCCGGGATTATTATTTAATCAATATGAACTAATATATATGAAGAGATTGAGATTGACTTTATTATTTGCCTCCTAATGATTTTCTCTCTTTTTATCTTTGGCAAATTATATTGAAATTAAAACTTTTGGTGAATAGGGTTCAAGAGCAAAGCTGTTTGATAAAGACAACAAGCCTAAGGTAAAAGTGATATTAATTTTATCTATTAGATATAAATAATTACTTGCATAATATTTCTTGTACTCCTTATTAAGCTAAATAATATATATTTTAATTTTTTCATACTTTTTTTATTTTTGAACTAGTGGGAGCCTTCAAAGCTAGAGTTGGTTAGTGAAGAAATGGTGGATCAGCACTTTACAAATATCATTGACGATACATGGGAGCCTTTACAACTTCCTTTAAGATCCCATTCTCCAATCATAACTGCCAGCAGATTATAATTATTAAACTCAAGATATAAGCTCTAATAAGCTCTGGCGGGTGAAGGTTAAGTGAGAAAAAAAAAAGGATAAAGGTTAAAGGTTTTAACTTATATCCAAAATCTTGTGCTCATATAAAGTAAAGCAATATATAATGCTATATGATAAAACAGTATACTATCGATTGAGTTATGTAACTAATCCTACTTAGTGTGGGGGATAAAGTTATGTTGTAGTTATTATATATATTATATATATTTGTTGTGTATAATATGCTTCTTTCATTCATCTCTTGGAATATGAATTATATGTATATAACTATTGACCAAATTAGAGTAGAGAAAATGAGAGCAAAGACCTAACGCAATATGATGAATCGATATATATACAGAGCAATGTACAGGAATAGATTTTTTTAAGTGGAATAACAAACTTTACCTACTCAATAATATAATTCTAACTAACTAGTCGACTTATTTATATGATTATCCTTAATACTCTCCTTCGAACTTAGAGTGGATGCATTACTTATTCTAAATTTGGATTGAAATTTTGCAAATAATGTGATAGAGGGACTTTGTTAGTATATCGACAATTTAATCTTGTGCTGAGATATGAATAATATAGAAAAATTTTTGATTTACCATATGTCTAAAAAAATATAAGTCAAGTTCTAAATGCTTACAACGGTTGTGTAAGACAGGGTTAGCAGCTAATTGGCAAGAACTCAAATTATTATAATAGATTGTTGGGAAAAAGGATGAGGAATCTGAAATTCTTGCAACAATTATGTGATAGAAATAAGTTCAGACAGAGTAGACGCAAGTAAATAGAATAATCAGTGACTAATTTGCAGTCATCCATATCATCACCCCAATCTACATCTGCAAAAGTCAAAAGTCTGAAATCAGTGCACTTATTGAAGATTAATCCATGATGTACTGTACTTTTTAGATATCTAAGAACTCATTTTGTAGCTTTCTAAGGCAGAAGAGTTGGGACATGCATGAACTATGACAATTTATTAATGGAGAAGAATAAATCGAGTCTTGTTGTAGTGAGATATTGTAAAGTTCCAATAACTAACAGAGCGATATAATTTGGGATTTTCAAATAGTTCTAAATCATTAAGAAATAATTTCTAATTAGAGAACATAGGAGTAGGCACTGGGTTTGTTTCTAGCATTGAAGCTTTCTTAAGAATTTCATGAGTATACTTTTGTTGAGATAATAAGATCTTGCCATCAGATAAGTAGTTAGCTTCTAAATCAAGAAAATAATTAAAAGCTCCCAGATCTTTAAGAGGAAAAATAGTATTTAATTGTTTGATCAAAACTTCAATTTCTTGTTTATTGTTTTCTGTAAGTACAATATCATCAATATAGACTAAAAGGTAAACAACTGAATTAAAGATTTTTTCTCACAAAAAGAGATACATCAGACTTAGTATTAATGAAATCAAACTGGTTTAAAGTGATAATAAGGATTAGAAACTAAGCTCTTGGAGCTTGTTTCAAACCATACAAAGCTTTATTCAACTTACAGACCAAAGACGTATTTGGATGAGAGTAGCCTTCAGGTTGGTGCATGTAAACTTGTTAATTCAATTTGCCATTGAAATATGCATTGTTGAAGTTGAATTGCCTCAATGGCCAACCATTTTAAAGAGTAATTGTTAATATAATTCTGACAATGAAGGGTCTAATTACTGGACTAAAAATGTTATCATAGTCCACACTCTCAGTTTGATGAAAATCTTTTCTATCAAGTCTTGCTTTATATCTCATCACCTTTTCTTTATTGTTCTTCTTTACAGCAAACCTTTTCTTTATTGTTCTTCTTTACAGCAAACACCCACTTGCAACCAATGATGATTGCAGTGGGTAGTTGTATCACTAAATTCCAAATTTTGCATTGCATGAGGACTTAAAATTTTTTATCCATAACTGCTTTTCAGTTAGGATTGGCTAAAACTTGAGTGACAACTTTTAAAATTTGTTCTGATAATTCTGAAGTTATTGAAGTAGTGAGAATTTGGAGAGGTTGTCTAATAGACTTTAATTTTATAGTCATGGAATGTGTATTAGTAGTAGTGCTAGGTGGTGGTAGTAGTAAGCATATCTCAATATTTTGGATTAGAATTTGAGATGATGGACATACTAATGAGGATTCTGAAGTGTATGGTGATACAGAGGGTTCTGATCTAAGAGATTCACAGATAGCATTTGTTAAATTTTTATTAGAAATGGAAACACCACACTGTCTTAAGACTCTTAGAATATTAGGCATAGCTGTATGACCCAACCATTGGTGTCAAAGATTAATAGAATTTGTATTCAACATATTTGCAGATAAAAGAGTTTTAATAGATATATCAGACTTAATAGGAGCAAGAGTAGTAAGATTAATAAAACTTGAATCAGAAGTTTGAGGCATACACAAATTATTTTTATTTATTGATGTGGATTGAATGTTTGCATTACAATTGGAGGGCTTACAATTATTCTCAATATTGAAGCTAGTCTTAGTATGTAAGGAACTATAGGTAGATGAGTTACATTATTTAGAATACAAGAAATTAGAATTATTATGCATCGAAGGTAAAGGTTTAGGGACATAGATATCAAAGGCATAAATGCCATCTTTAGAAGTTCCCTAAAAAAGGAGTTTTCGAGATACCTGATCACGAATAAGGCAGTGCTTAGACCAGAATTAAAAAAAAAAAAACACAATTATCTTCTACAAACTTGGACACACTTAGAATATTTTTGGTTATTTCAGGCACATAAAAAAGATTAAGTAATTTATAATAAACATTATTTTTGTCAATTAAACATGAAGTGCCAGAATCTTTAATAACAATAACTGTTCCATTACCTATGAAGAGATGGTCATAATCACGGTTAGAGTTAAGAGAAGAAAGAAGATTGCTTGGATCATTAGTCACATGATGGCTTACACCTGAATCAAGCAGCCAAGCTGAAGCATTAAGAGAGAAAGGTGCTGTAAGGTAAGCCTGAGATTGGTGGAAAGATGAAGAGGGTGGTGGAGGAACAATGTTGGAGTATGGAATTGGTATTGCTTGTGATGAGGATGAAGATGAATTAGGTTAAAGTGTTGATCAAATCAAAAGAAACAATTCCAAACAACATGTCCATTGTGGCCATAGAGTTGGCAAAAAGGCCTGTGATTGTTCCAAGAAAACCTTCCTCCTCTTTGAGATCTGCTTCTACGACCCCGTCTTGTTGAGCTTCTTCATCCAACGTTGGTGTAAAAAGTTTGTGAGAAATTAGCCATAGCCATACCTTGAAATGGAGTTTTAAAACGCTCGAGCATATCATCGAATGCAACTAGAAAAGATTCTGCTTCGCTAACACTATAAGTGCCTAGTCTTGACATAATAGAAGTTATATATCCACTATTCTCTTCGGATAAACCATCTATATTTGATTGAATATAATCATCATCTTGCAATTTGTATCCAATTGCAAGCAAAGAATCCACAAGTTTGCGGATCTTGTTCAAATACTCAAAAATAGAACCAGTTTTTTAAAGAAATTTAAGTTGAGCCTTGAGACTTTGAACACAAGTTGTAGAGGTTATAGAAAAGTAATTCACCATGGTATTCCAAATATCAGCAAAGGTAGTGCAATGAAGAATCTTATTCTTGAAGTTATTTGTCATTAAAGCCATAAGCCAAGTGGTGAGGGCCAAGTCATTTTGGTACCATTGTTGATACTTTGTAGATTCTTTTGTTGTGGTTGGATTTGAACTCTTTTGAGAAGTCTCACCAGGTGTTGTGCTAGTAGAGGCAGCACATTGTTGGAGCTTGGATTGAATTTTGAAGGTGCTTTTGAAGCATTCATGTGATCTTCCATACTAAGAAGTTGAATAGTAAGCCATGCTTAATGCTTCCAAGTATTATAGTTGTTATCATTAAGTTTTTCTGCAATAGAAACTAGAGCAGATTTTGTTGAAGAGGAATAGTCAGATAGCATAGTAACACTATTGTTGTGCAGCAAAAACAATGAATGGAGTTTTTGTCAAAAAGAAAACATAAAGTTTACCTAGTGCCAGAAAATATGTATATATATTAAGCAGCTGGAAGCAGAGACAATAAAGATTTCATAGGAAGAGTGAATCAGTTATTACATTATTGACTGACTCATCAGAACGACATTAGAAAGATATATATTTCATAAAAGAGATTACTATGAATTGAAGATTCCAATTTAAGATTGTGAGAACACACCAAAAATTGGATTGATTGTAGTAAAACCACCATCAACGGCTAGATTATGACCACTAATATACTTGGATTCATCACTAGCCAAGTACACTGCAGCTTGTGCTACATCTTCTTCCATCAAATGAACACCTTTAAGATTGGAATAAACATTTAAGCACCCTTCCTCATCAAGTTTGAAGAACTCTTTAGCTGCATCATTTGCAATAAAGTAAGGAGACAAGCAATTCACTCTTATCCCAAATTTGCCAAGATCAGCAGCTGCATTCTTTGTGAGTCCAATTAAGCCATGTTTGGAGCTTGTGTATGCATGAGTTGCAATCCCTCCAACGCTTGAACTTACACTCCCTACATTTACAATACTACCCTTTTTCTCTGGAATCATCACTCTAGCTGCATGCTTGATTACCAAGAAAGGTCCTGTGAGGTTAACCCTAAGAACGCGCTCGAATTCGGACACATCATTGTTTATAATGCTAGGATTACGATAATCATCTATTGCTGCAGCGTTGTTCACAATTATGTCTAGCTTTTGATACTTTGATATTGCTATGTTAACTACATTTTCCACATCATCTTCTTTAGTTACATCACAATGTACATAGGTTGCGAATTCAACTCCTATGGTATCTTGGAGTGCGAGTCCTTGTTGATCTCGAATGTCGGCAATCACAACCTTGGCGCCATGTTTGCAGAACATCCTTGCCATGCACTCACCAAGGCCCCTAGCACCACCGGTAATCAAAACCACCTTTCCTTCAAGTCTGCATAAATTTTAAGGTACAGAGCAATACAATCTTGGTATGAAATATAATAATGATTAATAATAATTTATGAGTTTAATTAGATTTTTTTTTAATTATTTTTTATAGGTAAAGTGTATTTTTTGTCTTTAAAGTTTGACAAAAATTTTAAAAATATCCTTAAGTTTTACTTTGTTTCAATTTTATTCCAAAAGTTTTTTATTTGCATTAAATATACCACTGATGGCTAATTTTTCAAAAAATTTAAGACCAATTCAACAACAATTTTATAAGAACAACAATCCTCAACACAAAAAAATCAAGCATTATTTTTATGCATTATTGTTAGATTAGTCTTAAATTTTTGAAAATTTAACCGTCAAAATTATATTTAATATAAATTGAAAATTTCTGTAACAAATTTAAAACAAAATAAAATTTAAAAATATTTTTAAAATTCTTACAAATTTCAAGGACAAAAAAATACTTTAATTACCCTTTATTATATATCAATCTCAACAGGGAATTAATTTTCAATTTGCCAATATTATCAATTAAGCCAACTTTTTAAAAATGATTTTTTTATCTGTCTCACCTTTTTTTTCTCCCTAAAACATCATTATTTTTTTTTTACTAAAGATAGGAGACTCGAACCCGCAACCTCTTAATTGAGTATGGAGAGACTATACCATTTGAGCTATTACTCATTGGCCCTTAAAACATCATTATTATTTCATTAAATTTTAAACTTTAAACTCAAAATATTCTAATAAATCCTGAATCCTATAATTATGTTATATAATATGAATTTAATTTTGATACATTATAGTTAGTGTAAAAATTTTTATATGTATATTTAATTATATAACGCCACATTAATAAAAATAATTATCTTTTATATTGATCGTATATAAATGGTCATTTAAAAAAACGAATGTGATTGCACGATCGTATAAAACGTTTTACACTGTCAGTACATCAAAATTAAACTCTTTATAATATATTACTAAAAGTAGATAAAAACTAAGTGGTCATCAATAGTATCGTTAGTGTGTGTGTTGTGCGTATAATTGAAATATTTTGTGCATATATATCGTCATATATCTCGTATCTATATATTAATTAATATTCATTTTTGTAGCTTTTGATGGTTAAAACAAATATATAACAACAAAAAAGCATACTAGCTAGGTTTACATGTATTGGTAGTTTTAATTTGTTTGTCATACCTTTTTGCATCGTGAGCAGTATCTGAAAAGCTCGCAGTTGCCATAACAAAATATATCTCTGCAAGATGGACGATTTATGTACTTTATATAATAATCCAAATTTTATAAATGCAAGACAATAATTTTTAAGATTATCAAATTGAATTATATATAATTTTATGCAGTTTTCATAAAAACTTGCAAATTAAAATTTTAAAGTAAGAAAACTAAATTACACCAATATGACATTATCACTTAAGATTAATTGATTTTGCATATATTAGAGATATAATAATTTATATTATCCTTTTTTATCAGTTTAAACTTTTGTGAGAAGTAGTTTTATGATATAGTTTTGGAGTTTTATGTTCCAAAAGTCTAGAGTTTGATTTTTGGTGAATGGCAAAAGATAAAAAAAATAGTATAAAGTAAATAAAAAGAGAAAAGAAAATCTATGTAAAAAATTAAACAAATTCAAAAGAGATTATTTTTTGAGGGAGCGTATTAGAGATATAATCATTCATGTTGCTTGTCACCAAAAAAAATCATTCATGTTGCTTCCTCTTATCACCTTATTTTTAGGAGAAGTAGTTTCATGACAATGATATTTTTTAGAGTAAAATAATTTAGTCCCTAATATTTAAGGCAAGTTAATTTTATTCGAAACATCTTATTTTTATACGAAACATTTTATTTCGTTTTATTTTAATTTTTTGGTTAAAATTAAATTTTTCTTCTAAAAATACCCTTTTTGTCCATTGTGATTTTTTTATAGATAACAACAAAAATCGTAATTGTAGTGGTCATAATAATTATTGTAGTGATTTGAGAGTGAAAATAGATAGAATAATAACAATAAAATAACAATAAAAAAAAATAGTATTTGAAAAGAAAATATTTTAATTTTGATCAGAAGATTAAAATAAAATATTTATCATAAAAATATGACGTTTTAAATATTAGTGACAAAATTAAAATATAATCTTAAATAAATATTAAGGATTAAAACAATGATATAATTTACTCTATTTTTATTATATATAATTGCTGAAATTTAAGTGATATAGTGACAACATCACTGCTATTTTTTTTTTTATAAAATATAACATTATCATTTCTCTGGTGAATATGATGTTAATATTAATCTCTTAAAAGATTAGTATAAATAAATCTAACAGAGCATATTTTATGTGCACCCAAATAATAATTGAGCACCAATAATAGCTTGGCTGATTGGCTCTTTAATAAATAAATAATTTGGCTTAATTTCAAAATTTAAGTATACCAAAAGTATACGAATTGTTTTGACTAGTTCACGAGTTAGTCTTATATAATATAATATATATAAAGAAAATTATGAATTATATTTCTTGCTTTTAG
>NC_029789.2:144961210-144963173 GCF_000816755.2 Arachis ipaensis | reverse complement strand
CCTTATAATAATATAATAAATTAAAATTATATGTATAATCGAGTGATATGTCAAGACCGCCAAAAATGTGAGGTTAGTTGTTCTTACCTTATTAATTACTACTATACGGGCGAGGAAATCCACAACTCTTTTATTCTCAAATTATTTGATAACTCATCTCTCGTTTTCTTTGCAATCTTTGTGTTAGGCTGTTAGCTCTTGCTTGGTATTTATTGAGCAGCAGTGAGTACTAGGGCTGTCAAACAGGTTAGCCCAGTCTATTTAGGTTCGGCCTAATAAATTTATGGGTTAAATGGGTTACATCGTTTAAGTCCGCTTTATTTGCGGGCTATAATTTTTCAATTCGAACCATTTATAGTCAGCTCGTGGATTAAACGGGTCAGTCCGTTTATTATTTTATTGTTTAGTCTGCGGGCTAGCCCGTTTAACCCGCCATTTTTTGCGAGTTAATCGGACTCAGCCCATTTAGTCCGAAATTTAAACGGACTTAATTTTAAAAACAAAACCCGCCTATTTAAATAGATAAACAGGTTAGCCCGATGAGTTTGGTCCATTTTAATGGTCCTAGCAGCGACTATACCAACAAGAGAGTTCCTAAGCATAGAGTGATATACATTTTTCTAGCTACCTAGCTAGGGTGGTTAGTTTGTGTAACACGTTTAAAAATCATAGCCATATCTTCAAAAGCGTGACACAACTGCACAAGATTTAAAAATCAAAGCCATATCTTTAATTATTAGTATGTTTTTTACTTTTTTAAGCGTAATTGTATATTCACCAAAGAATATGTTTAAAAAACGTAGTTATAGGATTATCCGATTATGTATACAACCACTTTTTTAAAGGGTGACAATAATTAACCGCGTGACAACAAAATAAGCGCAGTTATAGTTCAATAAGAACGCTTTACGTAACAAGTACGACGCTGGTGGATGTAATCTCTGTAAAAATATGGCCATAGCTAAAAAAAATTTGGCCAAAAACTATGACTATATTTTTTTTCATTTTTTTGACACGTTTTAAAAATGGGACAAAAATTTATTTTTTTTTAGTGTTTAAAATATAATAATTAATTATTATTGACAATAAATTACAGATAATATATTAATACTCTATACTTTTTCTAAAAAATATAAAGGCAGTTTTAATAAATGGAGGTATAGGAGCCAGCTCCGTCCTATAATATAGAGTCAGAGAGGGATTTAATGTCATAAAGAAAATTGCAATTTGGACATATGATTCAGGGGTTTTTTAAGGGTAGGTTTGGTATTAATGATGTTTTATTTTGTATTTACATATATTGACATGTATTATATTATATATTTTTAATATATATTCTGTAACCGTAATTATTGTTTTTTATATACATGTTTAGACCTTTGTTATTCGGTAAAAACTCAAATGAAGTCGACTTTACGTAAAGTTAATATCTGAGAGCCGTTAAATGAAAATTTAGTCAAATTATCTAACGGCTCTCAGATATCAACTTCACGTGAAGTCGACCTCATCTGAGTTTCCACCTCGTTACGGTCCCGCTACGTTACCAATAGCATATCTGCCAACTCTTATTTATAACTGTGTTTTATGGAAGTGTCTTCGTGGATGTGTCTAATAAAAATGTCATTTTTATGGTTGTGTTTAATAAAAGTATTTTTATAGATATATTTTCTGGATGTGTCTCTTTATATATGTATTTAAAATATAATAATTAATTATTATTGACAATAAATTAATAGATAATATGTTGGTACCCTATACTTTTTCATATATATAAAGATCGGGATGATTGTATAATTTGGTGGTCACAAAAAACTTATTGTAGCCATCATTTTTCATGATTGTACTCCGTTATTGATTATTATGTTTTTTGTTAACTATTTTTTCTTTTATAAATACTTTTGTAACACTAAATAAAGCTAAAAAGATTTTACTTTAGATTAGTGTTTTCCTTTAACCTATTTAT
>NC_029789.2:144958974-144960205 GCF_000816755.2 Arachis ipaensis | reverse complement strand
ATAGAAACGAACAGTAGTAGTAGAACTAAATTGCACCATGGCTCTGAGTTTTAAGTTTGACACACAACCAATAAACCAGGTTTTTTTTTTCTCTCTCTTCTTTAAATATTTGTTTTTCGTATTTCATTTCCTATTATTACCATATGTTGTAATAGTTAGAAACAAAGATAAGAGATTACATTTAAGTATTTAAATACACTACAACGTCATTGCAGGTACTTTTCGGAGGAAATTCTTCTGTGAAGTTAGTGATACTAAATAGGCCTCATAAGTTAAATGTCCTTAACTTTGAAATGGTAAGTAATTTAAATATTACATTGTATCTTTTATATAAATAGGCCTCAAGTGTGAACACTATTTTGATATTAATACTTTTTATTAATTAATATATTTAGAAAAACTTTTATTAATACTTTTTATTAATTAATATATTTAGAAAAACTTCTAATTAAAAAAATAATTTAAATACACAATTAATTATAGAAATCGTGGTATATGAAATTCATACCATAATGCACGAAAGTGATTTTAATTTGCGCACTCTCCTTTTATTTGACCTCAGTAATTAAACAAAAATATTTGTTTTCATACAGCTTGTCTTTTCGGAGCAACTTTTTAGAACCATTATCTATATAAACAATAAATATAATAAGGATAATAACGAGGAAGGTAAACTTTTTGCAGGTTTCTCAAATTTTAAAGAATTTAAGGATGTATGAGGATGACTCGTCAGTTAAACTTGTAATATTGAAGGTAATCAAAGCGCCATTTAAAATATAAAAAAATATTAGGTGAATAAATTATTTTTGTAATAAGTTTAATTAAGTTATTTTTTTATATGATTTTTATTTTTTTAAGATTTAATTATTCTAGTAGTTTTTATGATTTTATCAAATTTTTAATTAGGTTTTTATTTTTTTTTAATTGGTTCTTATATTACTTTTAATTTTGTAATTAGATCATTCTCAGTGTAAAAGATATTAAAGTTAACTGAATATTTTTTTGTAAATTGAAGGTATTTATACTTAACAACTTAATTAAATATTTGATAATGTTAATTTTAATATTTTTAACATGAAAATGACGTAATTACAAAATTAAAAGTAGTGTAAAAACTCAATTAAAAAAAAATATATAAAAACCTAATTAAAATTTTGGTAAAATTATAATTAAATCTTTTATTTACGGTGTGCATGCTCTGTTGAAGTTTTGAATGAAAAGTAATTTCCTT
>NC_029789.2:144957271-144958887 GCF_000816755.2 Arachis ipaensis | reverse complement strand
GTCACACACACACACACACATATATATATATATATATATATATATATATACTTTCTTATAGTTATTAATAATTTTGTTATTATATGTTTGCTTTTATAATTTAAACTAAACAATATTTGGCATTTATATATATTGGTGAACTAATATGTTTCTGAATTTCTTTCCTAATTTAATTAGGGTAATGGAAAAGGATTTTGCGCCGGAGGTGATGTAGTATCAATAATTTCTACCTCACTCATGGGTATAATACACAAATAAAAACCATCAACATAGATATAACCAAAATAGTTAATATTTCGATTTAATTCTTGTAATATTTTAATATTACAATTTTAATTAAAGCAATCGTCATTTTTTATTTATTCCGAAATTTTATGAAATTTGAATTTTAACTACTTTAATTTGTATACAATACGGAGGATACTCCTATAAAGACGCATAAAACGTCTTTTTATAAAGAGACTTATGTGTCACATTATTATTGGACATATTAATGAATCGGTTATTTTTTAATTTCATAACAAACTAGAATAAACTAATTTTTTATAACAATAACAATAAACCCAATTGTTATCAGATTCGGTCGAACCGATCAATTTACATAACCCACTGGATCATTTTTTTTAAAAAAAAAAAACAAAAATCAGGGATATATTTACCTTTTTATCAAAAAAATTAAATATGATTCGGTTTAAATTGTGTAAATCGTTCGGATCAAATCGGGTCTAATAATTATAATGCGGACAATTGAGTTTATTATTATTGCTATAATAAATTGATTTTGACAATTAATTTTTACTATCTTTATCAAAGTGGTCTTCATACTACATATAGAACTAAAATATTTTTTTTGTAAATAATCATCAGATTAATCACTTTTAAATGCAAATGTGATAATTGGATCATGCATTATGTAGTTTAAATTTATCAAGAGATTATATATTCTAATCTGTAACCCTTACTTTAATAATCTAACTAGGACATTGGACTTACCCTGTGAAATTTTATGGTAAAATACTCATTTTGGACCATTTGGCAGCAACCTACAAAAAGGCTCTAGTAAGTTTGCATTCGCTAATAATAATTAAAAATTAAAAATTTCAAATTAAATATCATTTTATAATTCTTAATTATTATTACACTCTATATTTTTTCAATTGTTGAAAACAGGTATCTGTGATTAATGGAGTGGTTATGGGAGGAGGAGCGGGTCTTTCCATGAACACAACCTTTAGAATTGTAACTGAAAAAGCTGTATGCTTCTCTACTATTACCTAATAAGACAAATTTCAGCAGAAAATTTCATCATCAATATAACAAAAATAAAATTAGGTTTCTATTATGTGTTATTATAAACTGAATTACCAAAATATTATGTTCCAATTTAAATATATAGGATGCGACATAGATTATATATAATGTATGCAAAAGAATAAAATCGATAGTGAAATTAAAAAAGAAAAATTAATCTGTGATCATTTTAATAACCACTAATTCATCAACTTAGTTTGATAATTATATAATTTTTGTTTCAAGTTGATGCTAAAAATAACAGAAAAATCCAATAGTCTCGGAAAAAAATAGAATTGAGGGTTAAGTTGAAGTCAAAGCGTGTG
>NC_029789.2:144948785-144957074 GCF_000816755.2 Arachis ipaensis | reverse complement strand
TATAGTTATTAATAATTTTGTTATTATATGTTTGCTTTTATAATTTAAACTAAACAATATTTGGCATTTATATATATTGGTGAACTAATATGTTTCTGAATTTCTTTCCTAATTTAATTAGGGTAATGGAAAAGGATTTTGCGCCGGAGGTGATGTAGTATCAATAATTTCTACCTCACTCATGGGTATAATACACAAATAAAAACCATCAACATAGATATAACCAAAATAGTTAATATTTCGATTTAATTCTTGTAATATTTTAATATTACAATTTTAATTAAAGCAATCGTCATTTTTTATTTATTCCGAAATTTTATGAAATTTGAATTTTAACTACTTTAATTTGTATACAATACGGAGGATACTCCTATAAAGACGCATAAAACGTCTTTTTATAAAGAGACTTATGTGTCACATTATTATTGGACATATTAATGAATCGGTTATTTTTTAATTTCATAACAAACTAGAATAAACTAATTTTTTATAACAATAACAATAAACCCAATTGTTATCAGATTCGGTCGAACCGATCAATTTACATAACCCACTGGATCATTTTTTTTAAAAAAAAAAAAACAAAAATCAGGGATATATTTACCTTTTTATCAAAAAAATTAAATATGATTCGGTTTAAATTGTGTAAATCGTTCGGATCAAATCGGGTCTAATAATTATAATGCGGACAATTGAGTTTATTATTATTGCTATAATAAATTGATTTTGACAATTAATTTTTACTATCTTTATCAAAGTGGTCTTCATACTACATATAGAACTAAAATATTTTTTTTGTAAATAATCATCAGATTAATCACTTTTAAATGCAAATGTGATAATTGGATCATGCATTATGTAGTTTAAATTTATCAAGAGATTATATATTCTAATCTGTAACCCTTACTTTAATAATCTAACTAGGACATTGGACTTACCCTGTGAAATTTTATGGTAAAATACTCATTTTGGACCATTTGGCAGCAACCTACAAAAAGGCTCTAGTAAGTTTGCATTCGCTAATAATAATTAAAAATTAAAAATTTCAAATTAAATATCATTTTATAATTCTTAATTATTATTACACTCTATATTTTTTCAATTGTTGAAAACAGGTATCTGTGATTAATGGAGTGGTTATGGGAGGAGGAGCGGGTCTTTCCATGAACACAACCTTTAGAATTGTAACTGAAAAAGCTGTATGCTTCTCTACTATTACCTAATAAGACAAATTTCAGCAGAAAATTTCATCATCAATATAACAAAAATAAAATTAGGTTTCTATTATGTGTTATTATAAACTGAATTACCAAAATATTATGTTCCAATTTAAATATATAGGATGCGACATAGATTATATATAATGTATGCAAAAGAATAAAATCGATAGTGAAATTAAAAAAGAAAAATTAATCTGTGATCATTTTAATAACCACTAATTCATCAACTTAGTTTGATAATTATATAATTTTTGTTTCAATATTATATATGTGTATATATAGGAAAAACATTACTAAATTATTCATTCTAAAATTTTAAACTAATAATAAAAATACATAAATTATTATATATCTAACACATATTAGACACATCATATATCTATAAAATAATAATTGTCTACAATTCTTACTTTTTCATAAAATTAAAATGGCCTTATTAATGAATCAATATGATGATTTATTTGCTAGTTTTACCAAATTATTATTTACAGGGGAGTATTTAGGGTTAACTGGAGCCAGTTTGGATGGAATAGAAATGGCAGCATGTGGATTAGCTACACATTTCGTCCATTCCACGGTAATATATATATATATATAATGAAAGATTTGCCTCTAATTATTGGATTCATAATAATGTAACCATATTTTTTTTTCACATTGTAATTTTGAAGTATCATTTCTCAACAATTTTATATTTTTTGTTTTTCATTCTACGTAATAGAAGCTTAATGCATTGGAAAATGCCCTACAAGCTATTACTTCTTCAAATGTATCAACAATTGCTGCTTTAATAGAAACTTTTACAGAGAAACCAACTGTGAAAACAGATAGCCCTTTCAAGAGGTAATTAATTATTACGTCATTAAAAATATTATTATTCTTCTTTAATTTTAATTAATAAATATATTATTATATATGTGTGCTATTTGATATAATTGACTAATAATAATGCATTTCAACTAATTAATCCTGTTCTCATCACTATGAAAAAAAGATTGGAGATTATAAACAAATGTTTCTCAAAAGGGACAGTGGAAGATATAATTCAATCCTTGGTAAGTATATATATTATTTAGTATACCCATAATTATATATCTGTTATTTTAAAAAATTGGAATGGAATTATAATTTTTAAAATTATTTATATAGGAAAATGAATTAGAAAACGGAGCAGAAGAAAAGTGGATAACAAATGCATTAAGCTCTATGCACTTTTCATGTCCCATGAGTCTTAAGATCTTCTTAAAATCTGTAAGTATATATAAAATAATAATCTGTCTAAATTAACATTTATCGATATTGCAAATTTTTGCACTAAATTATCTCTATGTATTCATGTTTTTTAGATCAGAAAAGGCAGAATACAAAATATTGAAGAATGTCTTTACAGGGATTATAATATTGCTTGCCACCTCAATCGAAGAACAGTAAGCAGTAATTTCTACGAGGTAATTAAATATTTAAATAAATATTTTTTCCTCTGAATAAAGCTAAAAAAGTTTAGCAAATAAACAAATAGTTCGGGGATTATTATTTAATCAATTTGAGATTGGCTTTATTATTTGCCTCCTAAATAATAATTTTCTCTGATCTCTTTTTATTTTTGGCAATTTATTGAAATTAAAACTTTTGATGAATAGGGTTCAAGAGCAAAGCTGTTTGATAAAGACAACAAACCTAAGGTAAAGGTGATATTAATTTTATCTATTAGATATAAATAATTACTTGCATAATATTTCTTGTACTCCTTATTATTAAGCTAAATAATAGTATATATTTTAATTTTTTCATACTCTTTTTTTTTTGAACTAGTGGGAGCCTTCAAAGCTAGAGTTGGTTAGTGAAAAAATGGTGGATCAGCACTTTACAAATATCACTGACGATACATGGGAGCCTTTACAACTTCCTCTAAGATCCCATTCTCCAATCATAACTGCCTGCAGATTATAATTATTGAATTCAAGATATAACCTCTGGTGGGTGAAGGTTAAGTGAGGAAAAAAAAAGAAGATAAAAGTTGAAGGTTAATCTTAGTTATAATTACTACAGTAATTTAATAATGCTATATGATAAGAATTTAATTTTCATCTACTGTTAGTATAAAGTAAAAATCTTATTTTTGAGAGATGTAAAAGTTGTAACAAAAATTATGAAATCTAAATTGTCAAAACAGATAATATATTCTAGTGATATATTCTAGTGAGTGGTATTATCACTAATATTAATTTTTTGTAGTCTTTTATTTAGTATTAACTTTATCTTTTGGGATTTGTGTATGTCTTTATTTAGTCTGATTAAACTGTTTTCTGTATATAAGGATTATTTTATTTTATTTATTTTATTTTTACTTTTTTCTTAAAAAACCAGGAAATACTGCTTAACTAAAGAAGAAAGGTGAAAACTCAGGTGCAGTCAACTTCACATGAAGTTGATAGATAGAAGCCGTTAGATGAAAATTTAGTCAAATCAGTCAAATCATTTAACGGCTCTTAACTATCAACTTCACGTGAAGTCGACTGCACCTGAATTTCCACCAAGAAGAAATAGCATGGAAACCCTGCAAACGAGAACAACCACCAAAAATTGTTTGTTTATTATTACATTGCAGAAACAGGACAATATAATATTATTGCACATTGGCACAATGATACAACAAGAATTTGAGATAAAAGTGTAAGGACTTCAAACATAAGATTGTGAAGATAAACGCCGAAGTACCGAACATTGGATTAATAGTAGTAAAGCCACGATCCACATTCAAATTATGATGACCACCACAATAATGTAACTAAATTCATCACTAGCCAATAATAGGGGTGGTAATGGTTACGATAGATTAAGGTTTGTAGTCAACTCTAATCCTACTCGTAGGTTAAAATTTTTATATAAACTCAATTTTATTTTATTTGCGGGTTGAGAATATCTCAAATCTAATTTTACTCGTTCTTAACTCGCAGGTATCCGACTACTGTATCCGTGGGTTACAAAAAAAATACAACATTATTATATAAATTGATGATAATTTAAAATAAAATTGGCTTTTATGTAAAAAAAAAAATAAAATTATCAATTAATAATATTCTTTTAGTGGCTAAGAATTTTTTGCATTTAGTGAGAGATCTTTGGTTCAACATCCACTTGAAACATATTTTTATATAAGTTATATATATAAGGTGCAGATTGGTCAGATAGGGTTGAGACTCAATTCGTACCCTACCCGACCCACACGAGAACCCTACCCGCACCATATCCTACTCGCTGCGGATCGGATTGACAATCCTACCCAATCAGGTGGAATCGGATTAAATACTCGCGGATAAGATGTATATTGCCACCCCTAACCAATAAGAGTGAGAATGGCTAGTGCTACATCTTCTTGTTGGAATATAATTACTCTTAGTTAATATAAATTTATATAATTATATTTATTTATGTAATAATAATNNTCTTCTTCTTCTTCCCGCCACCGCATCGCCGCCCGTTTCTTCTTCTTCTTCCCGCCGACACCACCGCCGAGCCGTTGCCCGCCGCCCGCCGTCTTCTTCTTCTTCTTCTTGCTGATTCTGGGTTCTTGATGATGATGATAATTTTCTGATTCTGAGTATTATTGTTTGATTTTTCTGGATTTTCTGAGTTCTGGCTTTTGATGAGGATGACGATGATGATGTTGATTTTCTAATGTTTTGGTTGGTGCGATGGATGCTGGTGATGGAGTGGCAGTGGATGGGGGGTGGTGGTGGTGGTGGTGGTGGTGGTGGTGGTTTGCATAAATTTGGAGAAGAAGGGATAGGAGCATTTTGGTTCGAATAACGGTTTTAAAACAAATTGAAACTTTGGGGACCATTTTGGAGCAAAAAAAAGGTGAGAAACGAAAAAAATTTTCAGTCTCTATGTTAGGGACCAAAATCATACTTAACCCTAATAAAACACAATTAAAGTAATGTGATTTGGTGTTGAGGTGCATATGGTATTTTTGGTTGGTAATGTCGTGAAAATTTGGAATTTATTTAAATTTATGGACATTGTTGGAGATGTTGTTGGTTTGATAGTCTCATGACTTTCAGGTTTTTTTTCTCTGAACTGGTTTATCCCCCTAATATAATCAAGTCTTTGTCGTTGAGTACAACTTTTTCTTCAGTGAAAAGTGATTCAGAGACTCCATATTCATAGTAAACATGAACAATTTCCTTCTTTTTTTTGGGCGTGAAAGCACATTTTTATAAAGATTGTGTTTAATAAATCTCAAACCAAATAAAGAGTGTAGTTTTTTGAGGTCATAGGCATGAAAATTATAAAGAATGATGGTCCACGATAGCTAGGCCTACCAGGCCATATTGGGCCAGAAGAGCGGCGGCCTGTAATCCCTCCACTGTTGGGGACAGGAAGTGGTTGTTGCTCTGTTAAGCCAGCCTCACGCAATGCCCTCCATTCTAGGAGCCGAGAGGCCTTGGGCCTTCGCCCAGACTACCGGGCCCAACTCCAACTTGGAGTGGGCAGGCCAACAATTTGCCCTTGCAAGCCCGACCTAGCAAGGCCAGAAGCACTTGTTCCATCACCTTAGTTGCCCCCACTTGGGTCACAAGCTAGAGTTACACAGCTCGGCGAATAAAATATTACGATTAGAGGCTTATAAGGACTATGCTTTTCTTTTAACCCCCTATGTGCAGCTATAGTGGGTATAAATTTTAGGATTCTCAATTCATGGAAAACATTTTTGAGTCCTTGCAGACCTGAAACTTATAATAGAATTCAACTTTAAAATACCAAATAATAGAGAGAACGATTGTGATAACTGATATACATATTTTATAATTAATTGCAAGTATAATATTTACAGTACATCGAAAAGACAGACCAAAGGAAAAAAATATAAAGCTTGAAACTATCTTCCTGACTAAGATAAGATTAGCATTGTCAATTTTCATTTTAATCCTAAAATAAATGCTGAGATTTATCACTTCCGAATGCCGAAAAACCAATAGAGGCTAGCCATGACCCTATATAAATAAGTTTTTACTTTTTAAACCTTGTAAATTTACATTCCACTATAGCAAACCATTAATGTGTTAATGCAGACAAAGGCATTTCAGTTGACACGAACCGAGACAAAGGCATGATTGAACTCTTTATCAACATGAATAAGAGCTCGGATACCAGTCTTCAGAAACCTATTCGGAGCCAATCACCAACACTAAGTCACCTTGTCATAACGAATTTACTTGTGGTAGTCTCGAATTGCGAAGACATCAATAGTGTCTACATCCAATCCAGGCAACTCACAGGTCTGGCCACCAATGTATGACAAACTTCCATCTGGGTTTGGTGTAAAAAAATCCCATGGTGATATATGATAATGATCAGATCACCATCCATCTAAAATCCAATCAAAGGACATGATTAGCATCAGTATGATCAATCACCTCTAACAAAAATTGAATCATCAACATTTACTAACTAACCAGGATCTTATACCATATAGTTACACTAAACCCTAACAAACAATACAAATCAAAATAAATTAAATACCACTATTCAACACAGATGAATTGTAAAATACCATCTTTAATCAAACAAAAAATTATACCCTAATAATAAGAAACTAGTTCGCATAAACCTTAGCAAAAAATTCAAAGAAATCAACACACATATCCTAACAAAAACAAGAAGCAAGACCAGATTAAAAATGTTAACAAAATGGAGTCAACAAACTGAAGAAAAAACAGAGCACATTGAACTGCATCTTTCTCTTTTCCAAACCTTTACCTTAAGAGACAATGCAGGTCAACAAACTAGCACAACAACAATAACAATGATGACGTTATGCGCACCACGGTTTGTTCTTGAGAAAAATCACACGGCACAGCAGCTCAGATTAGCTCCATTGAAGAGTAGGAGAACAAGAAAAAAAAGTCTTTGTTTGTTAGTGGAGGAAAGAAGGGGGTAGAAGTTGGGGGTGGCTACTCCAATGAAAATTTTATGATTGTCATCACGTGAAAATACTTTATTTTGACTATTGAATAATAAGTTGTAAAGTTTGATTTTTATTTGAAATAAAAATATTACTTTTATTTAAAATGTTACTAAATAAATAAGTCATTTTTTAAATAATGGTCATCATGAGAAAATGATTTAAGCATCTTTATTGAAATTGTTGCCTCAAGTTTTAATGTTGTGGAGTGAAAGTATATCAATATCAGCAAACGATGCCGTTTTCACCAAAAGATGCATGAACTCCCATATACGTCATTCTTGGCATACTAATATGTGGCAGGTATTAAGTTCTCTCAGCTTTTGGATGGTCAGTGTTAGACGAAAATTAGTTGAGGGACTATTATAAATTTTAGAGTGCAACTTTAAAAATAAAATTGAGTAATTATAGATTTTGAGGACCACTTTAAACTTTTTGTATATTTTTAAAGACTATTTTAAAGCTTAACTCGATGTATACTGTACTTTTAATTAGGAAAATGAGTAGTGCTGGATTCTCAGTCACCGAAAATAAAAAGGTAGTGTTGAATTCTTGAATAGTTAGGCCTTTAGGACTTTAATTGTTGACTTAAGTCCCCGAAGCAAAGTGTTCTGTTCTTGAATGTTAGGCCTTTATTAAGGCTTTAATTATGGGCTTAAGGCTGGAAGCAATAATGAGACCAACTAAAAAAATTAACATTCATTTTAAATGTTAAAAATAATTTTCTAAAATATAAATTTTGGAACATATACTTATTAAACATTACTTTTGTTTTAATTTATTAAATATAATTACTACAACTTTTTTGAAAACCAATCTTTAAAAAGATTGACTTTAATAATAAACTTTATGAATCTGAACTAAACCAAACCTTACCATATATAATTGGTTGTTTATATTGAGAAAATTTAATTCATACGTAAGATGGCTAAGCATAGAGTATTAGCTAGGGCGGCTAATTATTAATTGAATACTTTTTATATTTGTTAGCTCAGTACATTTTTAATGAAGTACTTTTAGAATATTATTTTTGATATTTTTAAAAAATAAATTAATTTAAAATTAAATTTTATTAGAATTAATAGATAAAATAAAACTGAT
>NC_029789.2:144948230-144948654 GCF_000816755.2 Arachis ipaensis | reverse complement strand
TCTAAAATAAAAATAAAATTAAAATTAAAATTAAAATCAGCAGGGCAGATGTTCTAATATTCGCTATAAAGCAAGTTATTATATTGTGCTAATTCCTAAAACCAGCAACTCTATATATCTCACTATAATAATATACAAATACGATTCATAACCGTAATGGCAATGACTCTGAATTTTAACTATGACACAGAAAACCAGGTTTACATATCTCTATCATGTTTCGGGTTTCTTCTTCTTCTTCTCTATCTGATCTCCCACATGCACCTTATTATGTTGAAATAAGATTGCAATATCGTCATGATTCTAGCAATTATATTTTAATTCTTCTTCATCATATCCATTTGCTTGTAACAATATGTTAATGGATTACAACACCAGTTTCTATCTAGTATCGTAGTCGCAGGGCTTCTTTGGTTTAATTTAT
>NC_029789.2:144947063-144948200 GCF_000816755.2 Arachis ipaensis | reverse complement strand
CCCTTTACCCTTTATATAGGTGCTTTTTACAGGAAACTCTTCTGTAAGATATGTGATATTAAATAGGCCTGGCAAGCTGAATACCCTTAACCATGTAATGGTAAGTTCAAAAATTCATAAATTAAAATGCATGGTAGGTATGTGTAAACTGTAAATTAAAGTTTTCAAGCTACCTAGCTAGTTTAGCTATTACTCTTTCCGTTCTTAATGATCAAACATTTTTTTTTAGAAAATAAAAGACATTTCATAGTTATTTACAACCTGTTAATTATTATAATTTTCTTTTAAAAATATAGAACATTTTATTTATTTATTTAATTAGCCTGTTTTACTTTAATTTAAACGATTGGCACCTAGGAATATAATATGGAAGAAGTATTTGAAGTTGATCTATAACTTATGTCAAAAATCCAAAAAGAATATAAACAAACTATAAAGTAGTTATTTTAATTTGTTGCAAGAGTAGTGTGATAATATATATGGCTTCTTTACTGTTTTGCAGGTTTCTCAAATTTTAAAGAATCTAAGATTGTATGAGAATGACTTTTCAATCAAACTTGTGATATTGAAGGTAAAAAATGCCAATACAATATTTGTTTTTACCTCCGTAGATATGGACATATATATTAGGATAAAATAGATATTTATTTTGTCTTTAAAATTTATTAANCAGGACATTGGACCTATCCTCTAAGCTTTTACAGGAAACTGCTCATGTTGAACCATTTATTTGTTACCTGCAAAAAACCTATTGTGAGTTGTTATGTTTTCTAATTAATTCCTAATCACACATTTGAATTAATGGTTTAAATAATTGCTCCAAATTTCAACGTTGGTTTTGAATTTCAGGTGTCTCTAATTAATGGAGTGGCCATAGGAGGAGGAGCGGCTCTTTCCATGAGGGCAACCTTTAGAGTTGTGACAGAGAATGCTGTATGCTTCTCTTTCCAAATCAAAATTGTAATTGGCATTAAAAGTTTTATTAGCGTCCTTTTATAGGGATAAATACTTTTTTTTGTCCCTAAGATTTAAAATTGTCTCCCACTTTTTTTGTTATTAAAATCATTTTCAACATTACAAAACGTTATAAAATCGTTCTTTTCTAGTGTAATTTTATTTTTTTACCAAATTACTTTT
>NC_029789.2:144945124-144946588 GCF_000816755.2 Arachis ipaensis | reverse complement strand
TCACCCCTTCATTGTAACCCCCCACTCCTCACCCCATTCCCGTAATCCTCTATCCCCTTCCTCATGCCCCCCTCTTCAAAATTCCAATTCTAATTTCAACCTCAATTTTTCTTCTCTCCGTTTCTGCCGTCCTACTTATTCGTTTCTAAGGTTTGCTGCCGTCGTCGCGTCGTCATCGAAGATCACGCCGTCGCATCGTCATCGGGAGGGGGACCTGCCGGCGCTGCTTCTTCTTCTACCTCTTCTTCTGCTTCTGCTTGAATTTTTGCTTTTGTTTGAGTTTATGCTTCTGTTTGTGATTTTTTATTTTTTTTTAATTTCTGTTGTTTTGCTGTTTTTGGATCTGAAAACTAAAATTATAGTTGATGATATTGAATTATTGTTTAATCTGAATTTTTTTGTTGATTTATTTTGTGAATGTTGCTATTAATTTATTTGGGACTATTGTTGGTGAAAAAAAAGTGTTGTGAGTAATGAATGACTATGGTGGCAGTGGTGATGGTGGTGAGGAAAGGGAGAGTGAGAAGGTGCGAAGGGGAAGAGGTGATGGCTATGTTGCTGTTAATTTAATTTCTTACTTCTACCTTTTGCTATGTTCTGTCTTCCCTGGTAAAATGAAGAAGAGTGAGAAGCTGGAAGGGGATTGGGGAAGAGTGAGAAGAGGAAGGGGAGGAGGGGTGGGTGTCCTTCAGCAGTGGTAATTGCCGCGGCAAAGATGAGAAGAAGAGGGTGATGGTGAAGAGTAGAAGGAAGGGGATTGGGGGAGGGGTGGGAGGAGAGACCGAAGAGATGCTAAGGAGTGGGTGGGATGGGGTTTTGTTCTTTTTTTTTAATATTATTTTTATTAATAATGAAGGGTATTTTGATCAAAAAAATATAATTGAAGTAGAAAATGACGATTTTATAACGTTTTGTAATGTTGGGGATGATTTTAATAAGAAAAAAAGGTCAGAAACGATTTTGATTTTGACCTCAAATTTTAGGGACGAAAAAAGTACTTTTGATTTTAGTTGATTGAGTGGTCAGCTCACTTGCTGTTTAAGCAAGTATCAGGAATTTGAATTTTACTTTGTACATGCAGCAATTCATTGACCAAATTCTTAAATGAAGTTATGATCTGTGACAAATTAATTCTTAGTATGTCGAGATGGGAAATACAGTAGAAAGAAAAAAAAGTCAATGTTAATGGAACAATATTTGCAGATATTTGCTATGCCAGAGGTACATATTGGAGTGTTTCCGGACTGTGGTGCATGTCACTTCCTTTCTAGCCTTCCTGGCTATTTTGGTACATTTTTTTAATTTTTATTTTTTTATGTACGCGTAACTTGATTCATTTATGTAATATATTTATAGGAGTGTTTGAGTCTTCAAGTTTAAAAAAGAAAGTAAAAACAACTACTTATACAAAGAGAGCAACTGCTGAAATAATAAGTTTAATTATTATATTAATTTATGTAATTT
>NC_029789.2:144942331-144945103 GCF_000816755.2 Arachis ipaensis | reverse complement strand
AATTATAAGATCTTTAATTAAAAATTTAGTAAAAGTAAAACTATAGGAACTAATCGAATAATTAAACAAAAAATTTAACATATTTTATTGTTTTATCATAAAAAAATTGTTTTAAAATTTAATTAAACAAAAGCATCCGATCCACATTCTTCCTTATATATGCTGACAATTTTTTCTTTTAAGAAAAACAATTTATTTTCCTTAGTGAAATCCATTGGTTAATTTTGGGTTTATTAAGAGAATTAAGAATGGCTTAGCTATTTGACTAAATTTTATGCAGGCGAATACTTAGGACTAACTGGTACACGTTTGGATGCAGCAGAAATGATAGCATGTGGTTTAGCCACACATTTCATTCCTTCAATGGTATATAGAGCAAATTCAGATTTTTTTTTTTTTTAATGTTTATAAGAGTATCGATTGTCAAAAATAAATGTCAATAAAAAGTATTATAAAAAATGATTTTTCTATTTTTTATTTTGTAATTTAATGAGCGGTTATCAATAATGTTTATTTTCAAACATACACCTTTATGACAATTAATAGTAGTAGAAAAAAATACGCTAATAAAGTAACTCGTCAAAATTGCTAACTTTTTAGTTGATGCAAATCAAATTTTAAAGTAATTTATTTTAAACAATGTAACAGAAAAAAAAAATGTACAATTAAAACACTTGAGTTTTACACATTGTAGAATAATTATAAGTAGTTGGACATAGTAGACTCATTATTAATTTATAAGCAGACGCAATACTCTATTCATATTTAATTTTATGAGATAATATAATATATACACCTATTATTCATAAAAGAGGAAAGTATCGTTTTTGTCCCTAACGTTTGGGGTAAGTCCTATTTGTGTCTCTAACGTTTAAATCGTTCTATTTGTATCCCTAACGTTTATAAAAGTGATTCAATGTTATCCTACTATCAATTATACTAACAAATCAAATTATATTTTTTAATTATTCTCACTTGGATGTATTCATTCTCAATTAGGTCTTTCTTGGATGTGTTCGATTTTAATATTATTATACCCACTATTTGTGTTTAGATTCAATTATGTCCCTAGAAAAGTGAATTTTATAAATGTTGTAGGAATTAGTTTCAATTTTTGATGAGTTATTTTTCGGAGTGGATCATCGCTTCTATCTCAGACATTTGTATTCTAACTTTAAGAAGAGATTTTTAAAACTCAAATTAAAGCGCTCATAATATGTAATTGATGGCAGGATAACATTGAATCACTTTTACAAACGTTAGAGATACAAATAGGACAATTTAAACATCAGGGACAAAAACGATACTTTACTCTTCATAAAATATATTTGATATAAGCTTATAATAAGTTGATAGTAGTTTATTTTTTAAAATTTAAAGTCTACAAATATTTGTCGATTGTCAAAGTATTAACTTTATGTGTATATATAACAGAAGCTAAATTCATTGGAAAATGCCCTACAAAATATTACTTCTTCAAATGTATCAACAATTGCCACCCTAATAGAAACTTTCACAGAGAAGGCAAATGTGAAAGAAGATAGTCCATTCAAGAGGTAATTAAAGATTTAAAGTCATTAAAAAGTTTGACTCTCTTTCATTTTATTTTATTTTAAGATATACTTATACATATATATAATATTATTATTTTTAATTAATTGTAAATTTTTATTAATTAGTAACAAAAATCAAATGATTTTTTTTTTTTAGATCAGAAAAGGTCGAACACAAAATATTGAACAATGTTTTTATCATGATTATAACATTGTCAGTCATGCCTTTAGAAGAACTGTCAGCAATGACTTTTATGAGGTAAATATTCTAATAACAATAATAAGAACACCATTTTAAAAGAAAGCAAGTTAATAAGAAAATGAATAAATTGAATAGTATGAACTAATTGTTGTGTAAATGGCTATAAATTAGTGTTATACTTTTATTCAAATTAAAAAGTGCGCATAAAATATAAATAGGGTTCAAGGGCAAAGATGTTTGATAAAGACAACAAGCCCAAGGTACGAAAGTTAGATATAAATTCTACATACAAATGATCAACTATATTTCTTTATTTTTAAACCGTGAGCTATGATTTTATTTTATTTTATTTTTTTTAAATTAATATAGTGGGATCCTTCAAAGCTAGAGTTAGTTAGTGAAGAAATGGTGGACCAATGCTTCAGAAAAGTCAACGATGAGGAATGGGAGTATCTGCAACTCCCTCATAGATCAAATATAATAATTCCCAAATTGTAAGCTCAAAATTGTAGATTGTGTTGTATATCGTTAAGTTCTTTAATCGTCCTACAATCTTCTATATTAGTAATCATTAATAAACATATGTAAGAGTGAAAACGTGTTTTTTTTATAAGCATAATTATATTTAAGAATTCGTGGTTAATTGATCTTGATTTATATTTTATTTAATTTGTCTTCTTCAACCAAAATTTATTGATGTTGTATTTTAATTATTAGAACTAAATTGGAAAAAGGGGGGGGGGGGGGGATTTTATATATATTTTGAGCCATTTGCATTGATTATTGGAGATTTACCTGAGATATACATCTAATTTTCCACTTTATTAATTACATTGTTTATTATTAAGTATGGATACTTTTTTGAATTATCATGTCTGTGTATCGAACACATTTTAGATACGACATTTATTTGACACTCATTCAATACATATATTTTTCGTATCTAACCATATCTTAATAAAAAATATAAAATATTTCTTTGACACATTTAAACTCACTAAAATATTATCACATATC
>NC_029789.2:144938171-144941014 GCF_000816755.2 Arachis ipaensis | reverse complement strand
TGTTCATGTGTCTTATAAAAAAATTAAATTTGCATATTCGTATATTTTGTATTGTGTCTAATTGTATTTTATGTTAGTATCCATACTTTATATGATGATAAATATGACTATAAAATATTAAAATTTGTCCATATTTGTAATTGATGGTTTATTTATTGTATCTATGTAGCGTGCCCATTATAATCAATGTAACATGCCAACCTTACTAACAAGAATATATAACAATCAAGCACATTTATTTATTTTAAAAAATGAGAAATTAATTTTTAATTAGTTAATATTGTAGAAATTTGTTATTAAAAAAAACTTTTTAAAAATATCTAAAATATTAAAAATATATTCATTTATGTACCTCATCTTATCAATTTAAATTTTTTAAAAAATTAATTTCATATCATGATATCAAAACTTGATTAATCAAATATCCGTCGTAAGTCGTAACATCTAATTAATTAACAGAAATATTTGGTAATAAAAAATATTAGCTAAAAACAGCCATAACTTATCTTATCTAAATAAAGAAAGTTTCGACTGTTTTTTTTTTTTTTTGTCTCCCTAACATTACCCATAAGCTAACTAATCGGTTGAGTCATAAGCTAACTGATATTAACTAAATGTGTTCAATGAGCTATCGATGATCATGAAGTGAAATGAAGTTTCTATAATTTGTGAAAGTTGTGTTGTATAGAGACCAATAATGGATCTGAATTTAATGGATGGCCAAGATTTTAGCCATTATTGTCAAATAATAAAATGTTAGTAGCCATCCTAAAGTAATTCGAAGTTAAGGAGCTAGCTCCGTCCTAGCTTATAAAGTCATAGAAAGATTTAATGTTGTATAGAAAAAATTGCAATTTCAATATATGATTTAGGGTCTTCTTTTTTAGGGTAGGTTTGATTATTGCTCTTAGTTTTCAAAAGTTAACTTTTAACAAAACTTTTATCATATACACTAAAAATTAATCATCAAATTAATTATTATATTTTTATATATTATTATAGTAATTATATTATAAAACCAAATAAATTAAAATTTGTTTACAATAAGCATGAACTATAAATAATAGTATTTGATGAAATTATTTTAAAATCTAAAATGACTATAGTAGTATAGTTAGAGATAAGTGTGAGAACTAAACAAAATATTGTATAAAATTATTGTCATGAAACCAATCATCCCAAAAGTTTAAGCTGATAGGAGAAAGTAACACTAATAGTTATATCTCTAACATTTCCTTTCAAGTGATACCATGTCATGAAACCATTCATCCCAAAAGTTTAAGCTGATAGAAGAAGATAACACTAATAATTAAATTTCTAACAATTATATTAGGGTTTCTAATTGTAAAAACATACAATTAACCAACCTTTAAAAAAAAAACTCCTTTTTTGATTATAAAATTAAAACACCCACAAACTTTTGAAAACCAAATAAAGCATAACTATATGAAATTCTTATTTAACTCTATAGAGGTTATTGATAGATAGTTTGTTTTTGATGTTGTGAAAATGTTTAATAATAAATTTTTTTTAGCTAAAATCAGTCATAATTTATTTTATTTAATATTTATTAATTATTATAATAATTAATGAATATTAAATAAAATAAATTTTAATTTTGTTTTGTTTTCCTAAAATTATTATTGATATTGTATGATTGTTTTTTTTTCTTTTCACATTTTTGTCCTATCATGAATGATGGTCCACATCTTAATTGAAATTTGAAAGGTTTGTTAAACATTTATTTTGTTTGAATAATATCGATCGGTTCATCCCATCTATAGATTCTCTTGGCTATTCTATTGTTTTGGCTATATATAGCAACTTATATCTATGCTTGAACTTTTATCATCTCTCTCTTCCAGAATTGTATTTGTATCTCTAAGCATTATATTATAATTGCATTGCAAAACCATGGCTCTAGTTTTTCCGCCCCATGACAGAGAAAACCAGGTTTTAATACTCGATCTTTCTTCCTTCTGAAAACTTTATGAAATAGTTGTGAATAAGGTGGAAACTCAGGTACAGTTGACTTCACGTGAAGTTGATAATTTCATCTAACGGCTCTCAACTATCAACTTCACATAAAGTCGATTGCACCTAAATTTTTATCTGTGAATAATCAGCACCTTAATTGAAATTTATTACAATTGTAATTATTCCTATAGTAAAAGGTAAAATATAAACCTAATTTTAAAATTAAATAACTCAAATTCTAAATTTAAATTTAAATTTTACCAAACTCAATTATTTGTTTTCTATCACAAATTAATTATACATCTCTCTCTTCTAGTACTAGTGTCCATGTTTAAACCAAAACAACCCCCTTCCCCCACCCCACCCAAAATAAATAAATAAATAAATGGTTAAATATTGTTTTCGTCCCTAACATCTTGAGTCAAAATTAAAATCGTCCCCGACTTTTTTTCGTTATTAAAATCATCCTCAACGTTCAGAAATGCTTTAAAAATACCCTTATCATTATCATTCTCCTCTTCACCTTTCTCCCCCCACCACCTCCAGTCCTCCACTGCCACCAACATTACCACCACCAGCACCACAAACACCACCACCAACACCAACCAACACAAACACCACCACCAACACCAACACCAAGAACACCAAACAACAGCAACAACACCAAACAACACCAAACTAAAAAGCAAAAACAGAAAGCAAGAAAGCAGAAACAAAAAAACAAGAAAGCAAGAAAGCAGAAACAAGATGCAGAAGCAGAAAGCGATGCAGATGAGGCGGCGGCAGTGGCTCGCGTCTCCTCTCTCTCTCGCGATCCCCAACGGCGACGGCCACGACGACGGCGACAGCGGCTCCAAACTTCGCCG